>NC_088235.1:23524142-23676642 GCF_036934945.1 Oncorhynchus masou masou | reverse complement strand
TACCCGGGCGCGAACCAGGGACACATCAACAACAGTCACCCACGAAGCATCGTTACCCATTGCTCCACAAAAGCCACGGCCCTTGCAGGACAAGGGGAACCACTACTTCAAGGTCTCAGAGCGTGTGACGTCACCAATTGAAACGCTATTTAGCGCGCACCGCTAACTAAGCTAGCCGTTTCACATCCGTTACATATGTATATACTGTACTCTATATCATCTACTGCATCTTTATGTAATTCATGTATCACAAGCCACTTTAAACTATGCCACTTTGTTTACATACCCTACATTACTCATCTCATATGTATATACTGTACTCGATACTATCTAGTGCATCTTGCCTATGCCGTTCTGTACCATCACTCATTCATATATCTTTATGTACATATTATTTATCCCTTTACACTTGAGTGTATAAGGTAGTAGTTCTGGAATTGTTCGGTTAGATTACTCGTTGGTTATTACTGAATTGTCGGAACTAGAAGCACAAGCATTTCGCTACACTCGCATTAACATCTGCTAACCATGTGTATGTGACAAATACATTTTATTTGATTTGATTTGAAGTGTTTTAGGAAGCGTTTGACAGTGATGAGGGGTGGTTGTTTGACAGCAGACCCATTACGGACGCAGGCAATTTCGGCAGTGATCGCTGAGTTCCTGGTTGAAGACAGCAGAGGTGTATTTGGAGGGCAGGTTGGTTAGGATGATATCTATGAGGGTGCCCATGTTTACGGATTTGGGGTTGTACCTGGTGGGTTCAACGATAATTTGTGTAAGAATGAGGGCATCAAGCTTAGATTGTAGGATGGCCGGGGTGTTAAGCATGTCCCAGTTTATGTCACCTAACAGCACGAGCTCTGAAGATAGATGGGGGGCAATCAATTCACATATGGTGTCCAGGGCACAGCTGGGGGCAGAAGGTGGTCTGTAGCAAGCGGCAACGGTGAGAGACTTGTTTCTGGAAAGGTGGATTTTTACAAGTAGAAGCTCAAATTGTTTGGGCACATACCTGGATACTAAGACAGAACTCTGCAGGCTATCTCTGCAGTAGATTGCAACTCCGCCCCCTTTGGCAGTTCTATCTTGTCAAAAAAATTTATAGTTAGGGGTGGACATTTCAGGGTTTTTGGTGGTCTTCCTGAACCAGGATTAAGACATGGCTAGGACATCCGGGTTGGCAGAGTGTGCTAAGGCAGTGAATAAAACAAACTTCGGGAGGAGGCTTCTAATGTTAACATGCAAGAAACCAAGGCTTGTACGGTTACTGAAATCAACAAATGAGAGCACCTGGGGAATAGGAGTGGAGCTAGGCACTGCAGGGCCTGGATTAACCTCTACATCACCAGAGGAACAGAGGAGGAGTAGGATAAGGGTACGGCTAAAGGCCGCATCCGAGTGAGCAACAGATTGAGTGATCAACAGGATATCCCAGTGAGCAACAGATTTTTTTTATTTTGGGTAGTCAGGATTGAGAGAAAGATGAACAGAGCAAAGTACAAAGTAGAGATCCTTGATGAAAACCTGCTCCAGAGCACTCAGGACCTCAGACTGGGGCAAAGTTTCACCAATGACTTTGAACACAGTCAAAACAAGACAGGAGTGGTTTCGGGACAAGTCTCAATGTCCTTGAGTGTCCCAGCCCAAGCCCAGACTTGAACCCGATCGATTGAACATCCCTGGAGAGACCTGACAATATCTGTGCAATCCACCACTACCCATCCAACCTGACAGCTTGAGAGGATCTGCAGAGAAGAATGGGACGAACTCCCCAAATACATATGTGCCAAGCTTGTAGCGTCACACCCAAGAAGACTCAAGGCTTTAATCGCTGCCAATGGTGCTTCAACAAAGTACTGAGTAAAGTGTCTGTTTGCTTTGTAATATCAGGGTATCGTGTGCAGATTGATGAGGAAAAAAACATATTTAATCCATTTTAGTATAAGGCTGTAACGTAACAAAATGCACTGGAGATTGACAGGTAAGACATTTTTCAACAATTATTTTTGGGGGGTGAAGCTTGCTTTCAATTGCCCCTCCCTGTTGCACACAACAAGCGTCAATTTCCCCTGTCACACGGGGGATTGATGGCTGATTTAAGATTAAATCTTTAACCCTGTTACAGTCAACCCTGTTATTTTATTTGGCTGTTATTAGGCACTTACAAGAGTATCATTATTTTTAATGAACCTCTTGAGATGGGGAAAATATGTTTTTCTCATGAAGTTGAACATGTGCTCATCATGACAGAATGTTACAATTAGGTGAAATAAAATGTTTTACATCTCAAAAGGTACCACATTGGTGGAACGATCCAGAACATGAGTGTGCCACCGGCAGGGAAATCTCAACCAAAGGCTTCCACTGTGGAACAGTTTTGAAGCTGAATGTTGCAAGAACAAACACACATGCAGGTGTCACGCGGGACTAGGTGGGTGCAGGAATCAGACGCAGAGAGAGAGAGTGACTGAGTAAAGTGCTCTTGCACACCAAAATAATAAGCCGAACACAATACAGGGCGCAGAACAATATACAAGACAACCCAAAACCACAGGGTGTCAAGTAAAGAAAAGACAATCCACCACTACCTAACATGCACACACGTAACATAAAGACAATCCACCACTACCTAACATGCACACACGTAACATAATGACAATCCCCCACTACCTAACATGCACACACGTAACATAAATACAATCCACCACTACCTAACATGCACACACGTAACATAATGACAATCCCCCACTACCTAACATGCACACACGTAACATAATGACAATCCCCCACTACCTAACATGCACACACGTAACATTAAGACAATCCACCACTACCTAACATGCACACACGTAACATAAAGACAATCCACCACTACCTAACATGCACACACGTAACATAAAGACAATCCACCACTACCTAACATGCACACACGTAACATTAAGACAATCCACCACTACCTAACATGCACACACGTAACATTAAGACAATCCACCACTACCTAACATGCACACACGTAACATTAAGACAATCCACCACTACCAAACATGCACACACGTAACATAAAGACAATCCACCACTACCTAACATGCACACACGTAACATAAAGACAATCCACCACTACCTAACATGCACACACGTAACATAAAGACAATCCACCACTACCTAACATGCACACACGTAACATAAAGACAATCCACCACTACCTAACATGCACACACGTAACATAAAGACAATCCACCACTACCTAACATGCACACACGTAACATAAAGACAATCCACCACTACCTAACATGCACACACGTAACATAAAGACAATCCACCACTACCTAACATGCACACACGTAACATAAAGACACTCCACCACTACCTAACATGCACACACGTAACATAAAGACAATCCACCACTACCTAACATGCACACACGTAACATAAAGACACTCCACCACTACCTAACATGCACACACGTAACATTAAGACAATCCACCACTACCTAACATGCACACACGTAACATAAAGACAATCCACCACTACCTAACATGCACACACGTAACATAAAGACAATCCACCACTACCTAACATGCACACACGTAACATAAAGACAATCCACCACTACCTAACATGCACACACGTAACATAAAGACAATCCACCACTACCTAACATGCACACACGTAACATAAAGACAATCCACCACTACCTAACATGCACACACGTAACATAAAGACAATCCACCACTACCTAACATGCACACACGTAACATAAAGACAATCCACCACTACCTAACATGCACACACGTAACATAAAGACAATCCACCACTACCTAACATGCACACACGTAACATAAAGACACTCCACCACTACCTAACATGCACACACGTAACATAAAGACAATCCACCACTACCTAACATGCACACACGTAACATAAAGACACTCCACCACTACCTAACATGCACACACGTAACATTAAGACAATCCCGCACAAAACAAGTGCGGGTCAAACTACTACATATAGGGAAGCTAATTAAACCAAAATACACAGGTGAAACTAATAAGACAAAACCAACTGACAAACGAAAAAGGGATCGGTAGCGGCTAGTAGGACGGCGACAACGACCGCCGAGCACAGCCCGAACAGGCAGGGGAGCCAACTTCGGTGGAAGTCGTGACAGCAGGGTTCAATGTAATCCGTTACATGTAAGAGATTACAAAAAACGGTAACTGTAAATGTTATGTTACCAGCAAAAAAAGATGTAATCAGATTATAGATGTATTTGAAAAATAAGATCAAATTATAATAAAATGTTATTTGTGACATACACATGGTAAGCAGATGTTAATGTGAGTGTAGTAAAATGCTTGTGGTTCTAGTTCCGAAGATGCAATAATATCTAACAAGTAATCTAACCTAACAATTTCACAACTACCTTACCTTATTTTCAACAAATTTAACGTGTACATATTTTTGTGAACATAACAAGATTCAACAACAAATATGGAATAATGTGTCCCTGAACAAATGCGGGGTCAAAATCCAAAGTAACAGTCAGTATCTGGTGTGGCCACCAGCTGCATTAAGTACTGCAGTGCATCAGATTTGCCAGGTCTTGCTGTGAGACGTTACCCCACTCTTCCACCAAGGCACCTGCAAGTTCCCAGACATTTCTGGGGGGAATGGCCCAAGCCATCACCCTCCAATCCAACATGTCCCATACGTGCTCAATGGGATTTAGATCCCGGCTCTTCGCTGGCCATGGCAGAACACTGACATTCCTGTCTTGCAGGAAATCACTCAGGATTCTAGAATGAACAGGATGAGGACCTGCCTTACAACAGGCCTACAAGCCCTCAGTCCAGCCTCTCTCAGCCTATTGTGGACAGTCTGAGCACTGATGGAGGGATTGTGCATTCCTGGTGTAACTCAGGTAGTTGTTGTTGCCATCTTGTACCTGTCCCGCTGCTGTGATGTTCGAATGTACCAATCCTGTGCAGGTGTTGTGTCACGTGGTCTGCCACTGCGAGGACTATCAGCTGTCCATCCTGTCTCCCTGTAGCGCTGTCTTAGGCGTCTCACAGTGTGGACATTGCAATTTATTGCCCTGGCCACATCTGCAGTCCTCATGCCTCCTTGCAGCATGCCTAAGGCACGTTCACGCAGATGAGCAGGGACCCTGGGCATCTTTCTTTTGGTATTTTTCAGAGGCAGTAGAAGTGCTCTTTCGTGTCCTAAGTTTTCATAACTGTGACCTTAATTGCCTACCATTTGTAAGCTGTTAGTGTCTTAATGACTGTTCCACAGGTATATGTTCAAAAATTGTTTATGGTTAATTGAACAAGCATGAGAAACAGTGTTTAACCCTTTACAATGAAGATATGTGAAGTTATTTGGATGTTTATGAATTATTTTTGAAAGACAGGGTCCTGAATAAGGGACGTTTCTTTTTTTGCTGAGTTTATAGGACACATAAAGTTGAATTGAGATGTTCGTTTTAGCAGAATTCGAGAATGATGAGGTTGCATCCTCAACAACCACAATGATTATTATTATTTGACCCTGCTGGTCATCTGTGAACATTTGAACATCTTGGCCATGTTCTGTTATAATCTCCACCCGGCACAGCCGGAAGAGGACTGGCCACCCCACATAGCCTGGTTCCTCTCTAGGTTTATTCCTAGGTTCTGGCCTTTCTAGAGTGTTTTTCCTAGCCACCGTGCTTCTACATCTACATTGCTTGCTGTTTGCTGTTTTAGGCTGGGTTTCTATATAGCACTTTGAGATATCAGCTGATGTAAGAAGGGCTTTATAAATTCAATTGATTTGATGAGGTCTCATCATTGTTTACCGTTGAGCTCATTCTTGCCTCTGTTATTTAAAGGAGCAATAATGATAAGTTCCAAAAACAAGTTTGAGACTTTTGTTAGAATAATGATCTTTGTTTGAGGTGATAATTTCAGAAATATCTAAGAGGTGTGAGCCATAAAGGTGATCTCTACATTGTGTATACATTGTGTATCTCTACATCTACTCTACATCTACATATGCACAACGTCTCCTCCATGTCTCATTTATTTATCTTAAAATTACTACAGACGCTATACATGAGCTTGATTAATGAGATATGAGACAGAATTGAGAAATATATATTTTTGCATTAAATTGCAGTATTAATTATGAGTAGCCGTTAAAAACATGAATGAAAACTGATACAGTTCAACAAATGTATTCAACAGTGATTATTATATTAACAAAAAGCATCTCACTTTTCATTCCCAGCACAGATTGAGTTCCATTAACTGTAAGAATGTAAATATAATGAATATACAGCATACGCTCTTGTACCTGATTTGAAACATTAGGTACACCCCAAAAAAATCATGTATAGATTGATAATAGGCAGTTGTCACCCACCAAATGTAGTCAATAAAAAGTCTAACATACATGTGACAACAAGCACAAGCAACAAGCACAAGTATGTTCTTAAATGAACCTTATTGCAAATATGAACATTGCACATCTTAAACAAACAACAATATTTTAGTCACTACTCTGTCCTGCTCTGGTCCTACACATCTTCCTTCTTCAGTTTGGCTTCATCGATTCTGGTCCAATCATCCAAGGTAGCACATTGCAAGACATAAGCTGGAATAGTATATAAAACAATTGATTAATATTTTGACAAATAACACATAAATAACACATGACTATTCTACTCAAGGACTCACAGTAAGCAAAACTCCAACATCGTAAAAAAAAACATTGTTTTTAAGTAACAAAGTAACTTAGCTTTGAGAAAAAAGGCAACTGAATTGACACATTCTTCCACTGAGAACAAATAGTCAACATGCAAATGAAACAGATGCAAGCAATCTGTCCTAGATGCCTGATGGATGGCAGCAAGGCGGAACGATGAGAGGAACATGGCACTGTCAGGAAACAACTCTTGTTCTCCTGTAGCTCACAGTGTTGTTCTCCAACGATGTCAATAAGAGCGTCAGCTCTCAGATCTGTACTGGGTCTGAGAGGAGACAGTAGCACATACAGTACATTCATTATTATGTTCAAACACCAAATGTAAACAAAAAAAGCACATAACAGAAATGGGATTGAAGGATTTTATCTTTTTTTTTTACAATTCAACTTCATGATAGGTGACATGATATTAATCACTTACCTATTCTCAAAATTTCTTCCTCCATCCTTCCCTTGTCACAGAATATTTTTTCGACCTCTTCCCTGCAACTATCACATTGCTGCCGTGCGGCTTGGTCCGTGCTGTCCAACTGGGACTGTTACGTTCCATCCAGTGGGGGCCGGTGCGTGCTGTCCCACTGGGACTAGTGCATTCCATCCAGTGGGGGCCGGTGCGTGATGTCCCACTGGGACTAGTGCATTCCATCCAGTGGGGGCCGGTGCGTGCTGTCGCACTGGGACTAGTGCGTCCATCCAGTGGCGGCTGGTGCGTGCTGTCCCACTAGGACTGGTGCATTTCATCCAGTGGGGCAGGTGCGTGCTGTCCCACTGGGACTGGTGCATTCTATCCAGTGGGGCTGGTGCGTGCTGTCCCTGCACTGCTGGTGGATGCTGTCTCACTGTTGGTGGATGCTGTCTCACTGTTGGTGGATGCTGTCTCACTGCTGGTGGATGCTGTCCATGCACTGCTGGTGGATGCTGTCCCACTGTTGGTGGATGCTGTCTCACTGCTGGTGGATGCTGTCCATGCACTGCTGGTGGATGCTGTCCCACTGCTGGTGGATGCTGTCCATGCACTACTGGTGGATGCTGTCCATGCACTGCTGGTGGATGCTGTCTCACTGCTGGTGGATGCTGGCCCACTGCTGGTGGATGCTGTCTCACTGCTGGTGGATGCTGTCCCACTGCTGGTGGATGCTGTCTCACTGCTGGTGGATGCTGTCCCACTGCTGGTGGATGCTGTCTCACTGCTGGTGGATGCTGTCTCACTGCTGGTGGATGCTGTCTCACTGCTGGTGGATGCTGTCCCACTGCTGGGGGATGCTGTCTCACTGCTGGTGGATGCTGTCCCACTGCTGGTGGATGCTGTCCATGCACTGCTGGTGGATGATTCCATGCACTGCTGGTGGATGCTGTCTCACTGCTTTTGGATGCTGTCCCACTGCTGGTGGATGCTGTCTCACTGCTGGTGGATGCTGTCTCACTGCTGGTGGATGCTGTCTCACTGCTGGTGGATGCTGTCCCACTGCTGGTGGATCCTGTCCATGCACTGCTGGTGGATGCTTCCATGCACTGCTGGTGGATGCTGTCTCACTGCTGGTGGATGCTGTCCATGCACTACTGGTGGATGCTGTCCATGCACTGCTGGTGGATGCTGTCCATACACTGCTGGTGGATGCTGTCCCACTGCTGGTGGATGCTGTCCATGCACTGCTGGTGGATGCTGTCTCACTGCTGGTGGATGCTGTCCCACTGCTGGTGGATGCTGTCTCACTGCTGGTGGATGCTGTCCCACTGCTGGTGGATGCTGTCTCACTGCTGGTGGATGCTGTCCCACTGCTGGTGGATGCTGTCTCACTGCTGGTGGATGCTGTCTCACTGCTGGTGGATGCTGTCCCACTGCTGGGGGATGAGGTCTCACTGCTGGGGGATGAGGTCTCACTGCTGGTGGATGCTGTCCCACTGCTGGTGGATGCTGTCCATGCACTGCTGGTGGATGATTCCATGCACTGCTGGTGGATGCTGTCTCACTGCTTTTGGATGCTGTCCCACTGCTGGTGGATGCTGTCTCACTGCTGGTGGATGCTGTCTCACTGCTGGTGGATGCTGTCTCACTGCTGGTGGATGCTGTCCCACTGCTGGTGGATCCTGTCCATGCACTGCTGGTGGATGCTTCCATGCACTGCTGGTGGATGCTGTCTCACTGCTGGTGGATGCTGTCTCGCTGCTGGTGGATGCTGTCCCATTGCTGGTGGATGCTGTCTCACTGCTGGTGGATGCTGTCTCACTGCTGGTGGATGCTGTCCCACTGCTGGTAGATGCTGTCTCACTGCTGGTGGATGCTGTCCCACTGCTGATGGATGCTGTCCATGCACTGCTGGTGGATGCTTCCATGCACTGCTGGTAGATGCTGTCTCACTGCTGGTGGATGCTGTCCCACTGCTGGTGGATGCTGTCCATGCACTGCTGGTGGATGCTTCCATGCACTGCTGGTGGATGCTGTCTCACTGCTGGTGGATGCTGTCCCACTGCTGGTGGATGCTGTCTCACTGCTGGTGGATGCTGTCTCACTGCTGGTGGATGCTGTCTCACTGCTGGTGGATGCTGTCCCACTGCTGGTGGATGCTGTCCATGCACTGCTGGTGGATGCTTCCATGCACTGCTGGTGGATGCTGTCTCACTGCTGGTGGATGCTGTCTCACTGCTGGTGGATGCTGTCCCACTGCTGGTGGATGCTGTCTCACTGCTGGTGGATGCTGTCTCACTGCTGGTGGATGCTGTCCCACTGCTGGTAGATGCTGTCTCACTGCTGGTGGATGCTGTCCCACTGCTGATGGAGGCTGTCCCACTGCTGGTGGATGCTGTCTCACTGCTGGTGGATGCTGTCCCACTGCTGGTGGATGCTGTCCATGCACTGCTGGTGGATGCTTCCATGCACTGCTGGTGGATGCTGTCTCACTGCTGGTGGATGCTGTCCCACTGCTGGTGGATGCTGTCTCACTGCTGGTGGATGCTGTCTCACTGCTGGTGGATGCTGTCTCACTGCTGGTGGATGCTGTCCCACTGCTGGTGGATGCTGTCCATGCACTGCTGTTGTATTTCTGATCATCCAGCTGCTAACCTGGTTGTAGCTAATTTTCGAAAATATATTTTCCAACAACATTAACTTAGTGACATGCAGCCGGGTTAGCAGCTGGCTGTTCAGAAATACAACAGCATGCTATCATTTTCCATTTTGATATAGCCCTGAAAATGATATATTACATATGTTATTATTTCACCTTGGAGTACGGTAAATTAATTGTTCACAATGTATTCAGTTGATTACGATTCTTAACTTCTTGATAACTTAGCAAATTCAAACTATCTGAAGCGAGGGTCCGCATGGATCACTCATCATCAGCATCAGCAAAGCAATGACCTCAATCATAACCGTCTTTCCAGCGGGTCTTTGACTGGCGTCCAATCACATTTCAAGTAAGGTCGTCCAGTCGTCCAGTGATTATATGTCATACATTCTGTAAAGAAACTCTCCCTGGCAATGAGGTATGGAGAGAGAGATTCACAGTAAGACAAAGGGACTCCCGCTCTAATCTACTCCATTCTAGAATGTGAGAATACAACAATATTGCTGTTTGGAGAATGTGTAAACGGTCGGTGGAGAAGACAGCTATGACCCGGTCTGTTTTGTTTCAACATTTGTGACCACATGAAAGACAATGAAGCCACATTACCCTAACTCTGTTTCCAAACAGCTAAAGTCGGAGGTTTACATACACCTTAGCCAAATACATTTAAAATCAGTTTTTCACAATTCCTGAAATTTAATCCTAGTAGAAATTCCCTGTCTTAGGTCAGTTAGGATCACCACTTTATTTTAAGAATGTGAAATGTCAGAATAATAATAGAGAGAATGATTTATTTCAGCTTTTATTACTTTCATCACATTCCCAGTGGGTCAGAAGGTTACAAACACTCAATGAGTATTTGGTAGCATTGCCTTTAAATGATTTAACTTGAGTCAAATGTTTTGGGTTGCCTTCCACGAGCTTCCCACAATAAGTTGGTTGAATTTTGAATTTTGGCCATTTCCTCCTGACAGAGCTGATGTAACTGAGTCAGGTTTTTGGAGGCTTCCTTGCTCGCACATGCTTTTTCAGTTCTGCCCACAAATGTTCCAAAGTATTGAGGTCAGGGCTTTGTGATGGGCACTCCAATACCTTGACTTTGTTGTCCTTAAGCCATTTTGCCACAACTTTGGAAGTATGCTTGGGGTCATTGCCAAACCCGTGCTTCACGGTTGGGATGGTGTTCTAAGGCTTGCAAGCCTCCCCCTTTTTCCTCCAAACACAACAATGGTCATTATGGCCAAACAGTTCTATTTTTGTTTCATCAGACCAGAAGATATTTCTCCAAAAAGTACAATCTTTATCCCCATGTGCAGTTTCAAACCATAGTCTGGCTTTTTGGGGGGGCGGTTTTGGAGTAGTGGCTTCTTCCTTGCTGAGTGGCATTTCAAGTTATGTTCATATAGAACGCGTTTTACTGTGGATATAGATACTTTTGAACCTGTTTCCTCCAGCATCTTCACAAGGTCCTTTGCTGTTGTTCTGGGATTGATTTGCACTTTTCGCACCAAGTACGATAATCTCCAAGAGACAGAACACGCCTCCTTCCTGAGCGATATGATGGCTGCGTGGTCCCATGGTGTTTATACTCGCATACTATTGTTTGTACAGATGAACGTGGTACCTTCAGGTGTTTGGAAATTGCTCCCAAGGATGAACCAGAATTGCTGAGGTCTACAATTTTTTTCCTGAGATCTTGGCTAATTTTATTTTATTTTCGCATGATGTCAAGCAAATGATGGCTGTGGGTAATTTACTATGTTAGTTGTTGGTAGCAGTTGGTATGTTCTGTGTGAGTTTGTTGCTCAGAGCTTATATGATGTCCTTTGTTTCTAAGTTTCTTTGAGTAATTGTTTAATATTCTGTTTCGGTTGTTCCCAGGGGGGAAAGGGAAGGCACCTAGGGAGTGCTCAGGCAAGAGGCCCGCGGGCATACATATACCCGTTGTATATTTACTTTTCTGATTGGATTTTTCTCAGGATTTCGCCTGCAATATCAGTTCTGTTATACTCACAGACAATATTTTTTTACAGTTTTGGAAACGTTAGAGTTTTCTATCCTAAGCTGTCAATTATATGCATATTCTAGCATCTGGTCCTGAGAAATAGGCAGTTTACTTTGGGAACGTTATTTTTCCAAAAATAAAAATAGTGCCCCCTAGCTTCAAGATGTTAACTGACTTGCCTAGTTAAATAAAAACATGTACTGTCAACTGTGGTACTCTATGTGTGCAGGTGACAGCCTTTCCAAATCGTGCCCAATTAATTGAATTTACCACAGGTGTACTCCAATCAAGATGTAGAAACATCTCAAGGATGATCAATGGAAACAGGATGCACCTGAGCTCAATTTCAAGTATCATAGCAAAGTCTTTTTTTCAGTTTTTGCTTTGTCAGTATGGGGTATTGTGTGTAGATTGATGAGGCGAAAAATGTATTGAATCAAGTTTAGAATAAGGTTGTAAAGTAACAAAATGTGGAAAAAGTCAAGGTCTGAATATTTTCCAAATGCACTGTATATATAATAATGAGAAAGTGCATGTGTCCACATTGCTCTTGGTCCTGGCCTGCCATTCATATCCTGTCCTCGTGCTGTGGCCATGATGCTTCTACCTCAGCCGCTGGCCATATGTTTCTTCGTCATGGTCATGTTGCTGGGTGCTGACACACAGGTGAGACAACAAAGGTTAAACCGAATCAGAAATGAAAAGAATAATTCTTGAAATGTCCTCTATTTGAACTATTTTAGTGGGATAACTTTGTATTATTTCAACACTCTCACAGTACACCACTGAGATCCCTCCCAGTTGTTAAAACATGTTCAGCTGCATGTCTGGCGAACAGAACGCTAATGATTGACTGTATAGCCTATGGCCTCACTGTGAATGTGTTAAGAAAAATCTAAGGCCTCCTTTACCGCACCAACTGTTACCCAAAGAATGACCTACCCAAATGCAGTATGTCCTGTGATGGTGACTTTCCTCATTAAATGCATGAGACTAAACATTCACATCAAGACATTGGTGATTCCAAACCATTTTACACCCACCCACTCTGTAATTAAATTAATGCCTTAGAAGAAGGCGTCCTTCAATGGGCGTGTAAAGTAAAGTATGCCAAGCATGAACCTAATCCTTTCATGTCAATGTATGTCTGCACATAGGCCCCTGTCTCGCCCTGACAGATTATCTTTGTGTGACAGTAAACATAAGTGGTGCATGCAAAGTAATTTCCTCTATGTATCTTTTTCTCTGTTTTTGGCAGGTGTTATAAAACAGAGCACACAACATCCATTTCTAGAGAAACCCTAAGGTATGTGACTAGGAGAGTTTGGACAGCATAACCTTGCAGACTCCTTATCTAGGGCAACTTCCAGCTGGCCTTTGACCTGGCTTAGTGGGAGTTTGGGGATCCGGTCCTTCAACACTAGAGAAGATGTAGGTGCTGGTCAGGAACCAGACAAGACCAGCATGGTCACCTACCTCTCCATGTTCTACCTTTCCTGTAGACCTCACTTCTTTCCAGATACAGAAGTAGCAGATGGTGCAGGACAGCAGAAGGCACAGAGCCAGCTCCCATCTAATGCTTCCAAGTGATTGTATTCCATCTAATATCCTGAAAAATAAATAAATAATAATATTTCAAGTTTAGGTTTAGGCATTAGGGTCAGCAGTGTGTTTAAGGTCAGGGTTAAACTTAGGGTTAGATTTAAGATCAGATGCTATTACTTTGTGGCTGTGCCAACTGGTGACCACTTTGCAGAGCTGCGTCCAGAACAAGATTCACGACTAAAAAGGCAAACCTACATTTCTTTAGATATCCCGTTGTGTCTCTCCTTTGTTTTTGGCCTGACCCCAGGTCTCTTTCAGAAAAGGCACTGCATGTCTAGAGACACTGCCCAGCACAGTGCAGGTTCACAGAATCACTTTGTAATGCCGGGCATACCTGTATTTCTCAAAATGTCCCTGGGTTGGAACGTTCATAGCTTTCTTTTGTAACACACCCACTACAGCAGATGACAACACATTCAGAAGGTGTTAGAACCCCTCAGGCCAGATACTGTCTAGATTCAGATGTTCCTTCACAGGGACTTTTGATTTATGATGGGAATGTAATTGACATGATACTTCATTTTAGCTGTGTAAAAGCAGCATGTCACGCCTCAAAGACATGGTCTTACGAAACTCCACATAAGCAACTCCATGTATGGAACTCCAAGTATTGGCACTCCAGATCTCTTATGGAACTCCAAGTATTGGCACTCCAGATCTCTTATGGAACTCCAAGTATTGGCACTCCAGATCTCTTATGGAACTCCAAGTATTGGCACTCCAGATCTCTTATGGAACTCCACATATGCAACTCCTACATGGAACTCCAGATCTCCTATGGAACTCCAAGTATTGGAACTCCATGTACAGAACTCCAGATCTCTTATGGAACTGCAAGTATTGGCACTCCAGATCTCTTATGGAACTCCATGTACGGAACTCCACATCTCTTATGCAACTCCATGTATGGAACTCCACATCTCTTATGAAACTCCATGTATGGAACTCCACATCTCTTATGTAACTCCATGTATGGAACTCCACATCTTCTATGGAACTCCACATCTGTTATAGAACCCCACATATCTTTTGGAACTCCATGTATGGAACTCCACATCTATTATAGAACCCCACATATCTTTTGGAACTCCATGTATGGAACTCCACATCTATTATAGAACCCCACATATCTTTTGGAACTCCATGTATGGACCTCCACATCTATTATAGAACCCCACATATCTTTTGGAACTCCATGTATGGAACTCCACATCTATTATAGAACCCCACATATCTTTTGGAACTCCATGTATGGAACTCCACATCTATTATAGAACCCCACATATCTTTTGGAACTCCATGTATGGAAATCCACATCTATTATAGAACCCCACATATATTTTGAACTCCATGTATAGAACTCCACATCTATTATAGAACTCCACATATCTTTTGGAACTCCATGTATGGAACTCCACATCTATTATAGAACCCCACATATCTTTTGGAACTCCATGTATAGAACTCCACATCTATTATAGAACCCCACATATCTTTTGGAACTCCATGTATGCAACTCCACATCTATTATAGAACCCCACATATCTTTTGGAACTCCATGTATGGAACTCCACATCTATTATAGAACCCCACATATCTTTTGGAACTCCATGTATGGAACTCCACATCTATTATAGAACCCCACATATCTTTTGGAACTCCATGTATGGAACTCCACATCTATTATAGAACCCCACATATCTTTTGGAACTCCATGTATAGAACTCCACATATCTTATGAAACTCCATGTATGGAACTCCACATATCTTTTGGAACTCCATGTATGGAACTCCACATCTCATCTGGAACTCCATGTATGGAACTCCACATATCTTTTGGAACTCCATGTATGGAACTCCACATCTCATCTGGAACTCCATGTATGGAACTCCACATCAATTATAGAACCCCACATATCTTTTGGAACTCCATGTATGGACCTCCACATCTATTATAGAACCCCACATATCTTTTGGAACTCCATGTATGGAACTCCACATCTATTATAGAACCCCACATATCTTTTGGAACTCCATGTATGGAACTCCACATCTATTATAGAACCCCACATATCTTTTGGAACTCCATGTATGGAACTCCACATCTATTATAGAACTCCACATATCTTTTGGAACTCCATGTATGGAACTCCACATCTATTATAGAACCCCACATATCTTTTGGAACTCCATGTATAGAACTCCACATCTATTATAGAACCCCACATATCTTTTGGAACTCCATGTATGCAACTCCACATCTATTATAGAACCCCACATATCTTTTGGAACTCCATGTATGGAACTCCACATCTATTATAGAACCCCACATATCTTTTGGAACTCCATGTATGGAACTCCACATCTATTATAGAACCCCACATATCTTTTGGAACTCCATGTATGGAACTCCACATCTATTATAGAACCCCACATATCTTTTGGAACTCCATGTATAGAACTCCACATATCTTATGAAACTCCATGTATGGAACTCCACATATCTTTTGGAACTCCATGTATGGAACTCCACATATCTTTTGGAACTCCATGTATGGAACTCCACATCTCATCTGGAACTCCATGTATGGAACTCCACATATCTTTTGGAACTCCATGTATGGAACTCCACATCTCATCTGGAACTCCATGTATGGAACTCCACATCTATTATAGAACTCCACATCTCATCTGGAACTCCATGTATTGAACTCCACATATCTTTTGGAACTCCATGTATGGAACTCCACATATCTTTTGGAACTCCATGTATGGAACTCCACATCTATTATAGAACTCCACATATCTTTTGGAACTCCATGTATGGAACTCCACATCTCATCTGGAACTCCAGAAACACATCTAGTTAAGTTAAATTCTCTGCAGGACACAAATACATTATCCAACCATTAGCACATTGGATTCGACAGATAAAGATAATTTTCCAAATAAATCACTGTTCACTTAGTATAGTAATTGATATACAGTTGAAGTCGGAAGTTTACATACACTTAGGTTTGAGTCATTAAAACTCATTTTTCAACCACTACACGCATTTCTTGTTAACCAACTATAGTTTTGGCAAGTCAGTTAGGACATCTACTTTGTGCATGACACAAGTAATTTTTCCAACAATTGTTTACAGACAGATTCTTTCACTTAAAATTCACGGTATCACAATTCCAGTGGGTCAGAAGTTTACATGTACTGATTTGACTGTGCCTTTAAACATCTTGTAAAATTCCATAAAATGATGGCTTTAGCAGCATCTGATAGGCTAATTGACATCATTTGAGTCAATTGGAGGTGGACCTGTGGATATATTTCAAGGCCTACCTTTCAACTCAGTGCCTCTTTGCTTGACATCATGGGAACATCAAAAGAAAACAGCCAAAACCTCAGAAAACTATTGTAGACCTCCACAACTCTGTTTTATCCTTGAGAGCAATTTCCAAACGCCAGAAGGTACCACGTTCATCTGTACAAAAAAATGGTACTCAAGTATAAACACCATGGGACCACGCAGCCATCATATCGCTCAGGAAGGAGATGTGTTCTGTCTTCTAGAGATTAACTTACTTTGGTGTGCGAAAAGTGCAAATCGATTCCAGAACAACAGCAAAGGACTTTGTGAAGATGCTGGAGGAAACAGTTCTAAAAGTATCTATATCCAAAGTAAAACGAGTCCTATGTCGACATAACCTGAAATGCCACTTAACAAGGAAAAAGCCACTGCTCCAAAACCTAAAAAAAAAACTACGGTTTGCAACTGGATATAGGGACAAATATCGTACTTTTTGGAGAAATGTCCTCTGGTCTGATGAAACAGTTTGGCCATAATGACTACTGTTATGTTTGGAGGAAAAACTGTGAAGCATGGGGGTAGTAGCAGCATCATGTTTTTGGGGTGCTTTGCTGCAGGAGGGACTGGTAAACTTCATGAAATAGATGGCTTCATGAGGCAGGAAAATAATGTGAATATAATAATTATCTCAAGACATCAGTCAAGAAGTTAAAGCTTGGTTGTAAGTGGTTCTTCCAAATGAACAATGACCCCCAAGCATACTTCCAAAGGTGTGGCAAAAATGGTTTTGAGAACAACAAAGTCAAGGTATTGGAGTGGCCATCACAAATCCCTGACCTAAATCCTATAGAGCATTTTTGGACAGAACTGAAAAAGCGTGTGTGAGCAATTAGGCCTACAAACCTGACTCAGTTACACCAGCTCTGTCAGGAGGAATGGGCCAAAATTCACCCAACTTATTGTGGGAAGCTTGTGAAAGGCTACCTAATAGGTTTTAACCAAGTTAAACAATTTCAAGGCAATTCTACCAAATACTCACTGAGTGTTTGTAAGCTTCTAACCCAATGTGATGAAAGAAATAATTAATTATTTCAGCTTTTATCTTTACTATTATTCTGACATTTCACATTCTTAAAGTAAAGTGGTGATCCTAACTGACTTAAGACCTAATCGGCTTCCTATATCGCAACAAAGCTTCCTTCACTCATGCTGCCAAACATACCCTCGTAAAACTGACCATCCTACTGATCCTCGACTTCGGTGATGTCATCTATAAAATAGCCTCCAACACTCTACTCAACAAACTGGATGCAGTCTATCACAGTGCCAACCGTTTTGTCACCAAAGCCCCATACACTACCCACCATTGCGACCTGTACGCTCTCGTTGGTTGGCCCTCGCTTCATATTCGTCGCCAAACCCATTTATTTCGCTCCTTTGCACCCCAGTATCTAAATGCACATTCATCTTCTGCCGATCTAGCATTTCAGTGTTTAATTGCTATATTGTAATTACTTCGCCACCATGGCCTATTTATTTCCTTATTTGCACTCACTGTATATAGACTTTTTTTCTACTGTATTATTGACTGTATGTTTGTTTATCCATGTGTAACTCTGGGTTGTTGTATGTGTCGAATTGCTATGCTTTATCTTGGCCAGGTCACAGATGCAAATGAGAACTTGTTCTTAACTAGCCTACCTGGTTAAATAAAGGTGAAATAATAATAATAAAAACATTTTTAAAGACAGGGAATTTTTACTAGGATTAAATGTTGGGAATTGTGAACTGAGTTTAAATGTTTTTGGCTAAGGTGTATGTAAACTTCTGACTTCAACTGTATATGATGTAAGTGGAAGGGTGTGAAATTATGTTGTTGACCTGTCATTACAGTTGTCTTCAAACTCATCTGAACAAGGTCTTTTGTATTACTCTTTTGTAATGCTGTTAAAATAGTTTTATATCACCGGCCAATGAATCAATTATTTCCATCTTTGTAAATATTGGGCCGTGACTATATCAAAATCATCAAAAGTTGATTATCATCACTGCCAATCTAGCATTTTAACCTTTTATAAAATGTTGCTTTACCCTGTAAGCAGTCCATGGACAAGATAAGACAGCAATCCATGCTTTGGTTTTGTTCACCCATAATTTAGGTGAAATATCCATATAAGTGGTCCCGTGGGCTCCATGTACAGTATGATGATACACAGAGAACTAACGACGTCAGTACATGAGAACGTTGTGATGTCTGGGGAAAGGTAGCACTGCCACCACTCTCGCTTTCCGTGTTTTACTGTAACAATAAATATGCTTATTTCCTTTGTCATCCAAGAGCTGCTGATCCTCATCTCTATATGGAAGGACTTGTTGTACAATAGTAGGATAAGCCCAATGTTCTGTTCTCCTAGTGTGGCTGCCCAAGGCTAAGATATACTTATATGAGGCTTACTGCGGCCCGGTCCTGCCGGGGTCCGGTCTTCTCGGAGTCGGGTTGTTTGGGAATGCAGCCCAAAGCGGATTGTAAAACTCCATCTCAGACTAAATACCGGCATGAGACCGATAGTCGACAAGTACCGTAAGGGAAAGTTGAATAGAACTAGAAGAGAGAGTTCAAGAGCCCACACGGGTGTTAACACCATTTAGATATAATGGGCCTTTCTCAAGGGCACAACGGCAGTATGAATTCTATTGGATGCTGAAGCCGGTAACACTCTGGCTGATAGATTTTAGAGCAGGCAGCTCGGAGGTTGGAAACGTTCCGCCTCTCTAACCTCGAGGCTACCACCACCCCATCTTGACAGTGCTGATATCCATAAAAGCTCCAACAGGAGCAGACCATTGCACCAACAACTGATCTCCAGGCAGGAACTCAAGAGACTCCACACGCAGCTCTTGGCTCCGGACCCTCTCTTACTGGCAGGATGGCAGCTCCTCTCTCCGTAGGCAGACACGAGCCTCTCCCAGGATCCGTGCATTACACCCAACAGAGGGTCAAGGAGCGTGGCCAGTGGGATAGTAAAACGGAGTTCATTCTAACTGTGGCTGGTGCTATTATTGGACTTGGAAATATATGGAGGTTTCCATATCTTTGTTACAAAAATGGTGGGGGTGAGTCAACAAAGTCTCCTTTTTGCTTGTTGGTGAAATATGTGCATACATGTGTGTACCTCTGAGGCTGCGTTTACACAGGCATCCCAATTCTCATCAAAATACCAATTAGTGCGGGGAAAAAAATCTGAATTGCGCCTGTGTAAACGCAGCCATAGAAGCGTGTTCTGTTTATGATGGAGTTCTTTGGAACATCCTAAGTTCTTTGGAACATCCTAAATCTTCTTAGGACTTCCAAAATATATTTATGGGTCAGTTTAATACTGGAACCCTTGTACGATTTACAGTTTCTCAAATAAGTTGTATTTGCTTGATTTACAACTGCACAGGACCAATCAAACTAATCCCAACTGAAATGGAGATGTTTCAATTCAGTCAAAGGTTTCCCAAAAGCATCTTAATAAGGCTAAGTTCATCGTTAGAACCTTCGCACTTAAAAACACTCAATCTAAATGCCTGCCTCAGACCACTTGTTGAACAGCCATTGTTGTAAAGTTTTTTAGTAAAAAAAACAACTTTAAAGTAATACTTTTAAGGATCTGTACATTACTATTTATATTTTTGACAACTTTTTCTTTACTACACTCCTAAAGAAAATAATATACTTTTCATTACATGAATTCCCTGACATCCCAAAATACTGGTTATATTTTGGACAGGACAGGAACATGGTTCATTCAAGCACTTATCAAGAGAACATCATTAGTCATCCCTATCTGCCAGACTCACTAAACACACGTTTTGTTTGTAAATTATGTCTGAGTGTTAGACTGTGCCCCTGGCTCTCCATACATTTTAAATACAAGAAAAGGGTGCCGTCTGGATTGCTCAAAATAAAGAATTTGAAAACTTAAGTATATTTTAGCAATTGCATTTACTTTTCATACTTATGTATATTTAACAAATCTAAAACTTTTAGACTTTTACTCAAGGGGTTGTAACGATATACACAGACTCTGGAAGGAAATTCAGGGAGTTGAATACATTTAATAAATAAATGAACAAAAGAAGAAGCACAGACACAGATACAGAGACAATGACGACTGGGGAAGAAACCAAAGGGAGTGACATAAAGGGCAGGTAATCAAGGAGGTGATGGTGTCCATGTGAGTGTCATTATGCGCAGATGCGCGTAATGATGGTGACAGGTGTGCGCCATAACAAGCAGACTGGTGACCTAGAGGACAGAGAGGGAGCACACGTGACAGTGGTATTTTACTGGGAGACTGTCACTTTTACTTTAGTCATTTTCTATTAAAGGATATTTACATTTACTCAAGTATGACAATTAGGTACTTTTTTCTACCACTGAGAACAGCTAAGTACGTCATTAGATGTTTTGTTGCCCTCCCATGTAAATGTATACACAGAAGATCTCCGCTAAACTTAGCAAAACATTGTGTATCATTTTCTCTATGACCGGCAATAACTTCAGAAAAAAGTTGACTACAAATACAACATTGCAAATGTCTTTGATTAGAAACAAGTGACGTATAAAAAGATGCTGCAAATGAAGACCGAGATTCAAATATAAACAGTAGGCTACAGGCCCATTTCAATCATATTGACATACATTTCATGTTCAATCAATTGAGTTGTATTTGCTTCTTGTAGGCTTCCATGACGTGAAGCCCATTGTGCGCAATGATGAAAAATCCTCATTAATATGTGCAGCCTTAGGTGGTAAAACATCACTAGAAGCTGATCCCTCTTCAGAATTGTGAAATAATTTATAATGTTAAGGAAAGTTTTAAAATGGAGAAAGCTGACCCAAGAGCAGCGCTCCCTTCTTTTCGATCCTATCAGTATCGACACTTGCCTGAAAACCAGACATTGAATTTACATTGAATTCTACGTCAGACAGAAAGGAGCGTTTGGATGAGGAAAGTTTCCTTTCATGACCTCGACAAGACAGAACACCCTGGACAACACCCTGTCGTTCTCAACCAACATCATGGCGGTGGCCCGTTCCTGTAGGTTCATGCTCTACAACATCCGCAGAGTACAACCCTGCCTCACACAGGAAGCGGCGCAGGTCCTAATCCAGGCACTTGTCATCTCCCGTCTGGATTACTGCAACTCGCTGTTGGCTGGGCTCCCTGCCTGTGCCATTAAACCCCTACAACTCATCCAGAACGCCGCAGCCCGTCTGGTGTTCAACCTTCCCAAGTTCTCTCACGTCACCCCGCTCCTCCGCTCTCTCCACTGGCTTCCAGTTGAAGCTCGCATCCGCTACAAGACCATGGTGCTTGCCTACGGAGCTGTGAGGGGAACGGCACCGCAGTACCTCCAGGCTCTGATCAGGCCCTACACCCAAACAAGGGCACTGCGTTCATCCACCTCTGGCCTGCTCGCCTCCCTACCACTGAGGAAGTACAGTTCCCGCTCAGCCCAGTCAAAACTGTTCGCTGCTCTGGCCCCCCAATGGTGGAACAAACTCCCTCACGACGCCAGGACAGCAGAGTCAATCACCACCTTCCGGAGACACCTGAAACCCCACCTCTTCAAGGAATACCTAGGATAGGATAAGTAATCCTTCTCACCCCCCTTAAATGATTTAGATGCACTATTGTAAGTGGCTGTTCCACTGGATGTCAGAAGGTGAATTCACCAATTTGTAAGTCGCTCTGGATAAGAGCGTCTGCTAAATGACTTAAATGTAAATGTAAATGTACAGAATATGGAATGAAATTATATTTGAACATATAGTACCAGTCAAAAGTTTGGACACACCTACTCATTCCAGGGACTTTCTTTGTTTGTACTATTTTCTGCATTGACAAGACAGCTGTTCTTGCCATAATATAGACTTGGTATTTTACCAAATATGGCTATCTTCTGTGTACTACTCCTACCTTTTCACAACACAACTGATTGGCTCAAACGCATTAAGAAGGACAGAAGTTCCACTCATTAACTTTTAACAAGGCACCTATTAATTGAAAAGCATTCCAGGTGACTACCTCAAGAAGATGGTTGAGAGAAGAGTGTGCAAACCTGTAATCAAGGCAAAGGGTGGCTAATTTTAAGAATCTCAAATATATAATATAATTTGATTTGTTTAACACTTTTTTGGTTACTACGCGATTCCATTATGTGTCATTTCATAGTTTTGATGTCTTCACTTTTATTCTACAATATAGGAAATATTAAAAATAAAGAAAATCCCTGGAACGAGTAGGTGTGTCCAAACTTTTGACTGGTACTGTATGTGGATGATTGATGTTTTATGAAAGTTACATATCTTGAAAACTTGAATGCTGACATGCAAAACATTTTGGGATTGTGCCAACCTTACGACCTCACACACTGCCTTCCCGGGACATCTTCCTGCAGACTTGCGAGAAGCCTTGGATCTCTCCGCCATTCCCGTGTAGTACCTGGACCTCTGGGAGGTCTTCAACAACGACCACACCATGTCTCTCCTTTTGTATCGACCTTACAACTGCACCATAGACCTTCTTCCGGGCACTACATCACCTCGGGGGCGATTTTACTCCCTGTCGGGTCCGGAGACCAAGTCTATGGAGGAGTACATTGAGGCCTCTCTCGCTGCAGGGAGTGTTTGTCCATCTGCCTCTCCAGCCAGCGCAGGGTTATTTTTTTGTGGAGAAGAAGGACAAAACCATGTGCCTGTGTATCAACTACTGGAGCCTTAATGACATCACGGTTAAAAAACGTTACCCTCTAACACTCATCTCCTGGGATTTCAAACCTCTTCAGGGAGCGACCATCTTCACTTAGTTGGACCTTCGAAATGCTTACCATCTGGTTCGGATACGGGAAGGAGACGAGTGAAAGACAGCTTTTAACACATTTAGTGGGTACTATGTGTACTTGGTTATGCCATTTGGACCAATGCTGTGTTCTGGGCCCTGGTCAACAATGTGCTCTGGGACATGCTTAACATGTTCGTGTTTGTCTACCTCGACGACATCCTTGTCTTTTCCCATTCAGCTCAAGAGCACGTCTGACAGGTCCTTCAGCGTCCCCAGGAGAACCAGCTTTACATTAAAGTGAAGAAATGTGAATTCCATCGCTCCACTATCTCCTTCCTAGAATAAGTAATCGCTGTAGAACATACACAGATGGATCCAGATAAGTTGAGAGTGGTAGTGAATTGGCCTCAACCCACATCCGGAGTGCAGCTGCAACGTTTCCTGGGATTTGCTAACTTCTACCGCGTTCAGAAGGTGTTCTGTACCCTAATTGGGTCGTCAGCCAGCCTGTACTCTGGTTTTCAACCCTAATCTAACGGCCAGTCGACGCAAGCCAATCAGGACCTGTAGACGGCTCTTCAGTACCTTGTCTCTGCCAACCCCACCACCTGAAGCCAGAAACTTGTGTGGGTGGAATACGCCTGTAACACTCTTCCCTGCTCGGCCACTGGTCTCTCCACCTTGGAATGTTCCTTGGGATATCAGCCATCGCTCTTCCATGAGCAAGAACTCAGCATATCCTCTTCCCAGATGTTGATCTCCCGCTGTCGCCGTACCTGGAAGATAGCCTGGGCTGCTCTTCTGAAGACCACATCCAGGTATCGTAGACAGGCAGATCGCCACCGGACCCCTGCTCCACGCTTGGGCAGAGGGTATGGCTTTCCACTCGGGACCTGCCCATCCAGGTGGAGTCCAGTAAACTTTCCCCACATTTCATCTGCCCTTTACCCACTTCTAAAATCCTTAGCCCCTCTGCTGTTCATTTTATGTTGCCCCGCACTCTCCGTGTACATCCCACTTTTCATGTGTCTAGGATTAAACCTCTGTCTCACAGCTCTTTTGTCTCCTGTTTCCTACCTTCCTCTATTGTAGGTAAATTATTTCCAATAAACCTAACCTGTCACATTGGCCCCCAAAAGTCAACTAATGGTTAAAGTGAACAGAGGCCTACTTTTTGTGAATCCTGCCTGTTCTGCAGGTGCCTTCTTCATCCCGTATATCCTGTACCTGGTGACCTGTGGCATCCCTCTGTTCATCCTGGAGACGGCTCTTGGACAGTACACCAGCCAGGGGGGCATCACCTGCTGGAGGAAGATCTGCCCGCTGTTTGAAGGTGAGGATCATTGAATTACATAGTGATCTCTGTGTTGAGTATAGATGTACAGCAGTGATGTTCGGTGCCGTTTAATATGAGGGAGGACAATATTTTTTTATAAGCATGGTCTTATTTCTATTACAGAATATTGGATGACTGTCATTCATATTCCGTTCACCCAGTTCAATGTAACATCGATAGGTTTAGCCTACTACATGATAGTCAAATTTTAACTATAGCCAGCATGAGGTTGCTTGTGGACTTCAGTGCACTACACATCAGCTGTCTGTGACAAGCAAAACCTTCTTATCATGATGCTAACCGCTACACACAGCCTACATCTTTGTCACATCAGAGTCAACTAGAACTACTTGAACTGATGCATTAGTAAACCTGCTACAATCATAAACTACAGTCTACAGTCAGAAAGCAGTTTAGCAGTTACACTGGCGGGCCCCTGTCCAATAAATTAATAAAACCAAAAGCTTACCTTGACTTGGAAGAGTTCCAATGTTGGAAAGCCATGGCCAACTAGGTAACATTGCATCCTTCTCTGTTTGAGTATGCTAAACTAGCTAGCTTCATTCACTAGCTAAGTGAAAGTGAAAACAGTACAATTAAATATCTATCTCTCTCTCACTCTCATCTTTCTATCTTGCTTCTCTTTTATTTTTGAATGAATTAATTTGTTTAAAACTGTTCAACTATTGTCTTTCTCTTTTTGTAAGTCCACTACTTACCACATGTTATGCCCTGCAGTGCTAGCTGGCTGTAGCTTATGTTTTCATTACTAGATTTGTTCTCTGATCCTTTGGGTGGATCAACATGTCAGTTCATGCTGACAGTTTGGAGGACATCCTCTAGAAGTTGTCATAATTACTGTGTAAGTCTATGGAAGGGGTTGAGAACCATAAGCCTCTTAGGTTTCATATTGAAGTAAATGTACCAAGAGGAAGATGGAAACTAGCTGTCCTCCAGCTTCACCATGATGCTACCCTACTGAGTGCTGTTGAGTCTACTGTACACGTTCATTACAAAACATTGTGTCAATCAGTTATTTGGTGACATTTTAATATATTTAGTATGATTTTATCAAAACATGTGAATTCACTGAGGAGGATGGTCCTCCCATCCTCCTCTAAGGAGCCTCCATTGCTGTACAGTTCTGTGCACAAGGGTACATTGTTATTGTGACAAAGTCTCTCGCGGAGTAAGCTTTTATCATTGCTTCACCCATATCTTATCTATCAGATGTCTTAATGCAGATGTTGTCTAGCCTGGTCTAAACATTATGCTACATCAGATTGAATAGGTGTAATATTGGTGAAGTAAAATAAATCACACTGCAATGAAAACTTTCAGTTCTACTTTAAAGGCAGCACTTCACTTTATAAGCCCCAAGGAAGGGTGTTCCTTAACCGTGCTGAGACACATTTATTAATTTCTATATGTGTTCTGCAAAACAAACAAGTGCTGAGTGATCTCAATGAATATGCCGTAACATAGGGCTCCATTAATTTTCCAACATATATCCTGTTAGGTTTTATGAACATGCTGCTATGCTTCTGTTCTTGTCTTCATCAGGATTGGGCTACGCCGCCCAGGTGATCACTATATATGGATGTATGACCTACATTGTGATCCTGGCCTGGGCTTTCCACTACCTGTTTTCATCCTTCACTTTTGACCTGCCATGGGCCAACTGTAATAATGACTGGAACACAGGTATTTACAATATTGGTGGCTGAACTGAAACTTTGTGGCATTTTTATCAGTTAGTACATTGGAGGCTAGTGGGTTACAATATACCCTTCAGGAGCTACTACCTCTGTAGCTTAGTTACAGTTGAAGTTGGAGGTTTACATACACCTTAGCCAAATACATTTAAACTGCGTTTTTCACAATTCCTGACATTTAATCCTAGTAAAAAAATCCCTGTTTTAGGTCCGTTGAGATTAGCACTTTATTTTAAGAATGTAAAATGTCATAGTAATAGTAGAGATAATTATTTATTTCAACTTTTATTTCTTTCATCACATTCCCAGTGGGTGAGAAGTTTACATACACTCAGTTAGCATTTGGTAGCATTGCTTTTAAATCACTTAATCTTGGGTCAAACATTTCGGGTAGCTTTCCACAAGCTTCCCACAATAAATTGGGTGGATTTGGGCCCATTCCTCCTGACAAAAGCACACACTTTTTCAGTTGTGCCCACACATAAAACAAAAATGATTTTATATTATATAACATTTTTCCCGACATGAAAATGTTCCCAGTTCAATCATTGCACGTGCATCTCTTTATGTGGATGGCCGAGCTCGTCTCTTTATGTGGATGGTCGAGCTTGTCTCTTTAAGTGGATGGCCGAGCTTGTCTCTTTATGTGGATGGTCAAGCTTGTCTCTTTATGTGGATGGTCGAGCTTGTCTCTTTATGTGGATGGTCGAGCTTGTCTCTTTAAGTGGATGGCCGAGCTTGTCTCTTTATGTGGATGGCCGAGCTTGTCTCTTTATGTGGATGGTCGAGCTTGTCTCTTTATGTGGATGGCCGAGCTTGTCTCTTTATGTGGATGGTCGAGCTTGTCTCTTTATGTGGATGGTCAAGCTTGTCTCTTTATGTGGATGGTCGAGCTTGTCTCTTTACATGGATGGCCGAGCTCGTGTCTTTATGTGGATGGCCGAGCTCGTCTCATCATGTGGATGGCTGAGCTCGTCCTTTTGCATGGATGGCTGAGCTCGTGCAGATGTTTCTCTCACACCCTCCCTCAACCTCTAAAAACTGTTCTTTGGGCATGCGCATTTGCTTCACACATCTGCCAATCAATGGTGGTGAGAAGTTTTGATACTGACTAATCAGAAGATTGTTGAGGCGTGGGGTCAGCATATAAACACCCTTGAATCATGCGTCAAAATGCTCAGTGTTGATGTGAGGAGAGATTTTTTATGATTGCAAAGACTTGGTCGCTACGTTTTTGATTGACAGTGCATACAGTATGTTAGTTAGTTGCAATTATTGACTCGGACCAGTTTCACTCTGTGAAAATCTTCACAACATGACATCACAATCAGAACTATTGGGAACTATTTCACTCTGGGAAGATTTTTACATGACACGTGGCCGGATATTGGGTGGAGGCCGGCTAGTGATGGCTATTTAAAAGACTGATGACCTTGAGATAGGAGCTGTTTTTCAGTGTCTCGGTCCCAGCTTTGAAGCACCTGAGCTGACCTTGCCTCAGGATAATAGCGGGGTGAGTAGACCGTGGCTCGTCTGGCTAAAGTCCTTGATGATTTTGGCCTTCCTGTGACACCGGGTGCTGAAGATGTCTTGAAGGGCAGTCAGTGTAATCCCACTGATGCGTTGTGCTGACCGCACCACCCTCTGGAGAGCCCTGCGGTTGCGGACAGTGCAGTTGCCGTACCAGGTGGCGAAACAGCCCGACAGGATGCTCTCAATGGTGAGGGTCTTAGGTGCCAAGTTGAATTTCTTTAGCACTTTCTTCACCACATTGTTCGTGTGGGTGGACCATTTTCAGATTGTTTGTGATGTATTAGCCGAGGAACTTGAAGGTTTTCACCTTCTCCACTGTGGCCCCATCGATGTGGATGAGGGCGTGCTCCCTCTGCTGTCTCCTGAAGTCCACAATCAGCTTTTTCATTTTGTTGGCGTTGAGGGTTAGGCTATTTTCCTGGCTCCACTCCACCAGTGACCTCACCTTCTCCCTGTAGGCTGTCTCGTCATTGTTTTTAATTAGTCCCACCAGTTACCTTCACAGAACAATGGTGGACATCTTGAAGCAAGTGGAGACAGCAGACTGGGATAGGGTGACATTAAATATGTCCGTAAACACACCAGCCAGCTGGTCTGCTCATGCTCTAAGGACACGGCTAGGGATGCCGTCTGGGCCGGCAGCCTTGGGAGGGTTAACACGCTTAAATGTCTTATTCACGTCGGCCGTGGAGAAGGAGAGCTCACAGTCCTCGAGAGTGGCCTATGTTATCCTCAAAGCGAGCGAAGAAGGTGCTTAGCTTGTCCGGGAGTAAGATGTCGATGTACCCAACTTGGCTTTCCTTTTATAATCTGTGATTGCCTGGAGTCCGTGACACATACAGTGAATTTATGAATATGTTATTCAAGGCCAAAATCAATATTTTATCAAATAACTTTAAAATATATTTTTTCATACCTACAGGGGTCATACAATTTAAAATCAAATATCTAAATGATCCATGGTATGACCATCTTAAAAACAATTCCATATGTTAGCTTAGTAGAATGTTTTTTTAAACCTGCTTTAACTCAACTTCCATATATTTCAGATCCTTGCCTCACATTTGGTACCAAACTGTCAACTTTTAACTTGCTACAAATAGACTTCAATGTATTTCAGATGCTTGTGTCACATTTGGTACCAATAATGTAACCAGCAATTGGACTGTTCCTCTCCTGAATACGTCATCTTCAGTTGTAGAGTTTTGGCAGTAAGTAATTCTATAATAATGCTATGTTTTTAACCATGACATCTTTCATTATTAGATTTTTAAATTAATCAGATCGTCTTATTTTCTTTTTAAAGGGTACTGTAACAATGTTGAAATAATTATTATAAGTGCATACAATAAATTACAATAGGCTACAATATATTTATATCAGATACATTTTATTTTGGTGACGAAATGTTTTGCAGTGTCTACCTTTTCTCCTCACAGGCGGAGAGTGCTGCGGATATCAGATGGAATAGAATCACTTGGAGGCATTAGATGGGAGCTGGCTCTGTGCCTTCTGCTGTCCTGGGCCATCTGCTACTTCTGTATCTGGAAAGGAGTGAGGTCTACAGGAAAGGTGAGACTGAACACATGCATCGTTCCAATCTCAATCATAATCATAATCTATAAATCAAAGGTAAAAAAAGAAGGAAAATCAACAACAACAAAAAACAGAGGTGTAATATTTGCTGTAGCTGTACCCTACTTGGTGAGATGTATGGGTCCGTAGTTACATTTACATTTAAGTCATTTAGCAGACGCTCTTATCCAGAGCGACTTACAAATTGGTGAATTCACCTTCTGACATCCAGTGGAACAGCCACTTTACAATAGTGCATCTAAATCATTAAGGGGGGGGGGGTGAGAAGGATTACTTATCCTATCCTAGGTATTCCTTGAAGAGGTGGGGTTTCAGGTGTCTCCGGACACCTGTTGGTAGCAGGTTAGCGTTATTCATCACGAATATTGTCCTGGACGCAGCTCTGCAGAGTGGACACTAGCTAGCACAGCCACAAGTCATCACTTTTTAAACCAAACCTAACCCAACCTTAAGCCTAACCTTAACCACACTGCTAAACCTAACCTTAAATTAATGAACTTGTTCAATATAGAAAATATTTGACTTTGCCGCTGGCTTATCTAAGGGGAAATCACTCAGTTCTCCTTCCAGGACAAGACTCACGAAAATAAACATCAACCTGATAGTTGTTATGGTAATAGTTGCTAGTTGGTAGATGGTGTTAAGATGGTGTTAAGGGAATTTTTACTTTGAGCATCTTGTCTCTGGTGTCATAAACAGTCCTCGGCCCCTGCCTGTGCCCAGTAAATACATGGGGGGGGGGGGGGGGGCGCCTCATGGGTCATGACCTCCTCATGGGTCACGACCTCCTCCTTTAGACTAATTGGCAGTGTCCCCAGAATATGTTATTTTAAGAACCAACCCTATGAACTGTGCCTATGTAACCAGTATATAAGGAAACTAAACTGGACTGCCCCGTTAGAGCTCCTGACTGATGTTCACTATGGTGCATCAAGATTGTTGGAACCTCTCCAGCATGCTGACAATAAACAATGATTAACTTAAGATTGACTTTGAGTGTCCCTGTGTAAGCATTTACACAACATTGCTATCGTAATAGATACTACTTGGTATGGTAATATATGCTAGTTGGTATGGTAACACATGCTAGTTGGTATGGTAATACCTGCTAGTTGGTATGGTAATACTTCCTAGTTGGTACGGTAATACCTGCTAGTTGCAATGGTAATACATGCTAGTTGGTATGATAATAACTGCTAGTTCGTACGGTAATACCTGCTAGTTGGTACGGTATTATTTGCTAGTTGGTACGGTAATACCTGCTAGTTGGTACAGTAATACCTGCTAGTTGCTATGGTAATACATGCTAGTTGCTATGATAATACATGTTATTTGGTACAACAATAACTGCTAGTTGGTATGGTAATACCTGCTAGTTGGTACGGTAATATCTGCTATTGTAATATGTGCTAGTTGCTATGCTAATACGTGCTATTTGGTATACCTGCTAGTTGGTACGATAATACCTGCTAGTTGTTATAGTAATATCTGCTAGTTGGTACGGTAATACCTGCTAGTTGGTACAGTAATACCTGCTAGTTGCTATGGTAATACATGCTAGTTGGTACGGTAATACATTCTCGTTGGTATGGTAATGCCTGCTAGTTGCTATGGTAATACCTGCTAGTTGCTATGGTAATACCGGTAATGTCAATATTGTGTTGTTCTGTGTTATACCTGTACTATTTATTCCTAGGCAGCGTGCTTCACGGCAACGTTCCCCTATGTCATGCTACTGGTGCTATTCGTCCGAGGAGTGACCCTACCTGGAGCTATAGATGGCATCTTCTACTACATGTATCCCAATGCTACACGGCTTGCTGATCCACAGGTATTATGTGTAGTGTAAATTTATGAGCCAGTTTCCCGGACACAGATAGAGCATCGGCCGGGAATAAAAAAAACATTTTAAATGGAACATTTCCATTGCACATCCTTCAGGAGTATGCTCAATCAGTGTCCAGGAAACCTGCCCTCTAAGTCCTGCTTCAATCTCATCACATCTTACCGGAATACATTTCTGTTTTGATTCTTGAATGTTCCGTTTATGACTTGAGTTGAACTCCTATTTGTGTTCAATAAGGTTTGGGTGGATGCAGGAACCCAGGTATTTTTTTCTTACGCCATATGCCTGGGATACCTGACTTCTCTCGGAAGCTACAACAAATACAACAACAACTGTTACAAGTGAGTCTTCAGTTTTAGGGTGTGGGTTTGATTTAGAATACACAGTATTCATTTGTCACAGTGAAGATCTTGCATAGTTGGCTCCTTCCATGGTGCTAACTGGTCTGAAGATGTAAAAAATGCACACCTAGTTAATTAAGCATGGAGGAATAGAACACTTAGAAAGGAAAATCTACACTGGCTTGGATTGCTTGGACGGATCGGACGGCTCGGACGGCTCGGCTGGCTCGGCTGGATCGGATGGCTCGGATGGCTCGGATGGCTCGGCTGGATCGGACGGCTCGGACGGCTCGGACGGCTCGGATGGCTCGGCTGGATCGGATGGATCGGATGGATCGGATGGCTCAGATGCGATACATTCAAACTCTTAAATGCATAGTCATCTCATTCAGCTACGCCTAGAAGAGCCAAGTCACAACATGCCCTGACAAGGCATTACCTGGGGCTAAATGTTAATCCCCTAAATTTAAATATTTTTAGACCTTCACCAATTACAAATGTGTGTAAAAGAGGATTGAGACCTAATATGAAAGAGTATTCAAACATAATATGAACGAGAATCGACAACTAATACAGTGCATTCGGAAAGTACTCAGACCCCTTGACTTTTTTCACACTTTGTTACCATATAGCATTATTCTAAAATGGATGATAAAAAAATCCCTCGTCAATCTGCACCTAATACCCCATAATGACAAAGAAAAAAATGTTTTTTAGACATTATTGTAAATGTATAAAAAAAACTGAAATTGTACATTTCCATAAGTATTCACACACTTTACTCTTATTGAAGAACCTTTGGCAGCCATTATAGGCCTGCGTCTTTTTGGATATGATGCCACCAGCTTGGGACACATGCATTTGGGGAGTTTCTCCCATTCTCCTCTGCAGATCCTCAAGCTCTGTCAGGTTTAATGGGGAGTGTCGCTGCACAGCTGTTTTCAGGTCTCCCAAGAGATGTTCAATCAGGTCAAAGTCCAAGTTCTGGCTGGGCTAGTCCAAGCTTTTTCCCGAAGCCACTCCTGCAGTGTCTTGGCTGTGTGCTTAGTGCTGTTGTCCTGTTGAAAGGTGAACCTTCGACCCAGTCTGAGGTCCTGAGCACTCTGGAGCAGGCTTTCATCAAGGATCTCTGTCTTTTGCTCCGTTCATCTTTCCCTCAACTATCTTTCCCTGACTAGTCTCCTAGGACCTGCCGCTGACAAACATCCCCACAACATGATGATGCACTACCATGCTTCATTGTAGGGATGGTGCCAGGTTTCCTCTAGACGTGATGCTTGGTATTCAGGCCAAAGAGTTCAAACTTGGTTTCATCAGACCAGAGAATCTTGTCCTTCAAGTTCCTTTTGGCAAACTCCAAGCGGGCTGTCGTGTGCCTTTTACTGAGGAGTGGCTTCCGTCTGGTCATTCGAACATTGGTGGAGTGCTGCAGAGATGGTTGTCCTTCTGGAAGGTTTTCCCATCTCCACAGAGGAACGCTAGAGCTCTATCAGAGTGACCATCGGGTTCTTGGTCACATCCCTGTCCAAGACTATTCTCCCCCGATTGCTCAGTTCTCCCCCGATTGCTTGTCAGTGGTTCCAAACTTCTTCCGTTTAAGAATGATATAGGCCACTGTGTTCTTGGGGCCGTTCCATGCTGCATAAATTGGTTGGTATCTTTCCTTTTCTCCTGTTTGGTACCTTTCCTCACAATAGTGTCTCGGAGCTCATGGCTTGGTTTTTGCTTTGACATGCACTATCAGCTTTGGGACCTTTCATAGACAGGTGTGTGTCTTTTCATATTATGTCCAAATAATTGATTTTACCACATGTAGACTCCAATCAAGTTGTAGAAATATCTCAAGGACGATCAATGGAAACAGGATGCACCCGAGCTCAATTTTCCAAGTCTCAGAGCAGAGGTTCTGACTACTTATGTAAATAAGGTATTTCCTGTTTTTTTTAATTTTTAATATATTTGCAAAAATGTCTAAAAACCTGTTTTTTGCTTTGTCATTATTTGGTATTGGGTGTAGATTGATGAGGAACATTTTTTTATTTAATCCATTTTAGAATAAGGCTGTAACACAACAAAATGTCTCAAGGGCTCTGAATACTTTCCAAATGCACTGTATGTTGAAGACTGTTTTGTGCCTTGCAGAGACTCCTTCTACCTGTGCTTGTTGAACAGTGGGACCAGCTTCCTGTCTGGTTTTGCTATTTTTTCCATCCTGGGTTATATGGCTGGAGAACAGGGTGTGGACATATCTATGGTAGCTGAGTCAGGTAAGTCTCTAATGCAATGTAACAGAGGTACACATAGAGTATTCTGTAAAGTTTTGTTTTGTTGCTGCTCTGCTGCAGGTCCTGGCCTGGTGTTCATAGTGTACCCGCAGGCAGTGTCCCTGCTCCCCTGTCCTCAGTTCTGGGCCGTGTGTTTCTTCACCATGATCATCCTGTTAGGATTGGACAGCCAGGTTAGAGCTCAATACCCACCACACCCTACCCCTGTGTATCCTACTCGGTTCTTCCCGGCACCTTACCCTCCCTCCAACCTGGGTGTCCTGCTGTGTTCTTCCCTGTACCTTTCCCTCCCTCCACCTGGGTGTCCTGCTGGGTTCTTCCCTGTACCTTTCCCTCCCTCCACCTGGGTGTCCTGCTGGGTTCTTCCCTACATTTACATTTAAGTCATTTGGCAGACGCTCTTATCCAGAGCGACTTACAAATTGGTGAATTCACCTTATGACATCCAGTGGAACAGCCACTTTACAATAGTGCATCTAAATCATTTAAGGGGGGGGGGTGAGAAGGATTACTTTATCCTATCCTAGGTATTCCTTAAAGAGGTGGGGTTTCAGGTGTCTCCGGAAGGTGGTGATTGACTCCGCTGTCCTGCCAGAGCAGCGAACAGTTTTGACTGGGCTGAGCGGGAACTGTACTTCCTCAGTGGTAGGGAGGCGAGCAGGCTAGAGCTGGATGAACGCAGTGCCCTTGTTTGGGTGTAGGGCCTGATCAGAGCCTGGAGGTACCTCCCTGTACCTTACCCTCCCTCCAACCTGGGTGTCCTGCTGTGTTCTTCCCTGTACCTTAGCCTCCCTCCACCTGGGTGTCCTGCTGTGTTCTTCCCTGTACCTTAGCCTCCCTCCACCTCGGTGTCCTGCTGGGTTCTTCCCTGCACCTTACCCTCCCTCCACCTGGGTGTCCTGCTGTGTTCTTCCCTGCACCTTACCCTCCCTCCACCTGGGTGTCCTGCTGTGTTCTTCCCTGCACCTTACCCTCCCTCCACCTGGGTGTCCTGCTGTGTTCTTCTCTGCACCTTACCCTCCCTCCACCTCGGTGTCCTGCTGTGTTCTTCCCTGCACCTTACCCTCCCTCCACCTGGGTGTCCTGCTGTGTTCTTCTCTGCACCTTACCCTCCCTCCACCTCGGTGTCCTGCTGTGTTCTTCCCTGCACCTTACCCTCCCGCCACCTGGGTGTCCTGCTGTGTTCTTCCATGTACCTTACCCTCTCATGTATACTGCCCTCTCTCTATTCTGTCATGTTCCCCAGTTTGTCGGCCTTGAGAGCCTTATGACCTCGGTAACGGATGTCTACCCCAACGTCCTCAGAAAGGGCCACCGGAGGGAGCTACTGCTGCTGCTAATCTGCTGTTGCTGCTGCCTGGTCGGACTCATCATGGTCACAGAGGTGAGAGGTCCCGGACACAGGTCACACATGCTCTCAAAACGTTTCTGCTGTGTGAACAGGTAGAGAAGGGTCTCTGATATACTGTAAGAACACATATCAATAACATGGAGCAAGGTTTGAAAGTAGTTGTAATGAATGTTTATTTCTCTGCAGGGTGGCCTCTACATCATACAGCTGTTTGATCATTATGTGTGCAGTGGTGCCACTCTGCTACTCCTCTCCATATGCCAGTCTTTCAGTATTGGATGGATATATGGTATGAATGAGGAAATTACATTTTGTAAATAGTAGTTCATACTTATAGTTCCTTCAACCATCCTTTTAACAACAAGGGAACTGTTCATGAGTACCCCCTATATGTCTCTGTCCAAGGTGCTGAACGTTTCTGTGACAACATTGAGGATATGATTGGCTACAGGCCCTCCTCTCTGGTGAAGTACTGTTGGCTATACATCACTCCTACTATGTGCACAGTGAGTTTAAGTCAAGTGCATTTTCATAATTATTTTACTTACATTTACGGATATTATTTCACAATGCAGTTGCTTTCAAAACCTTGTGCAGTTAATATCAAACAAGACAAGTGATAAGACAAAACAACATATTTTGGACATCTTTTTCCTCTTCCAGGGAACCTTTGTGTTCTCGCTGCTGAAGTACAGCCCTCTGAAGTTCAACAACACCTATGTGTACCCGTGGTGGGCTTACGGGCTGGGCTGGTTCCTGGCTATGTCCTCCCTCTCTCTCATTCCCATCACCATGGTCTACAAACTGTACCGAGGACAAGGGACATTCTGGCATGTCAGTGGCATTTTAGATTTTCTCTTGAATATTTAGCAGTCGTGTGAAAAACTACTTATTGTTGCATTAAAAGCATGACATAATGACATTCTGATCAATAAAGCTTGTCTATGTGTTTCTGAGCTATTCTGAGATAGATTTTGAAGAATACTTTTGCTGCTAATTGATTGTACGTATATTGATATCTTTTTGCTTCCCCAGCGCCTCCAGGCAATCTGTCGGCCAGCAGATGACCTTCCCAGGATCAGGGCTGGGATGTAATCGGGGTTGGGATGTTACCTGTAATCCGTTACAAGTAAAGGATTACACAACCTGTAACTGTAATAATTTACTGTTACCAGCACAACCGTGCTGAGGGTGCTGCAGAAACCCCCCGAATAAAAAATAAATATTACCAGTCAAAGTGTGGACACACCTACTCATTCAAGGGTTGTTCCTTATTTTTACTATTTTCTAAACTGTAGAATTATAGTGAAGGCTGGGTCTGGGTCTTTCTTTCCTGTGGTGGTCCTCATGAGAGCCAGTTAAATCAAAGCGATTGATAAGGATTGACTGGACTTGAACAAACCTTCATATTTCTTGAAATGTGACTGACCTTCATGTCTTAAAGTAATGGAATGTAATGATTTTGAGCTTTTCTTGCCATAATTTGAACACGGTCTTTTACCAAATAGGGTGATCTTCTGTATACCACTCTTAATATGGCACAGCACAACTAATTGGCTCAAACGCATTAAGAAGGAAAGACATTCCACAAATTAACCTTTAACAAGGCACACCAGTTAATTGAAACGCATTCCAGGTGACTATCTTATGAAGGTTGTTGAGAGAATGCCAAGAGTGTGCAAAGCTGTCATTAAGGCAAAGGGTGGCTGCTTTGAAGAACCTCAGAAAGAAAATATATTTTGATTCGTTTAACACTTTTTTGGTTACTACTTGATTCTATGTGTTATTTCATAGTTTTGATGTCGTCACTATTATTTTACAATGTTGAATAATAGTACAAATAAAGAAATACAATGTTATGAGTAGCTGTGTCTAAACTTTTGACTGGTACTGTATATTATTCAAAAATGGACAAAAGTAGTACACTGGGCCTAAACCAGTCCTGTATTAGCGGACTGATATAGCCATCTGTAGTCTGCACTTTTATTTCTTCTAACGCCATGTAGGCCTATTGGTATCAAAATAAACACACTGAACAACTTGCTATTTAGAGAATTTCACCAATTTTGTCCTAAAAAACAATAACAATTATAGGCTACATAGCAAATGTGGATTGTTATCCAGTGACAGAATGGTAATTGAGATAATGTAAATCATTAATGAGTATTTAGTCTGGTTAAATGTAAAAACAATCTTACTGTAGGCCTACTTCATTATCGCCCTTTGCTTATATACGTAAACCCTACCTGAACCTAACTGCCTCTGGTATGATGCATTTCTACTGTCACGCCCTGGTCGAAATATATTATGTTTATCTTCATTTATTTGGTCAGGCCAGGGTGTGACATGGGTTATTGTGGTGTGTTTTTGTCTTGGGGTTCTGTGGGGTGTCTAGCATAGTCTATGGCTGCCTGAGGCGGTTCTCAATCTGAGTCAGGTGATTATCATTGTCTCTGATTGGGAACCATATATAGGCAGCCATATTCGTTGAGTGTTTCGTGGGTGATTGTTCCGGTCTCTGTGTTTATGTTCACCAGATAGGCTGTATAGTTTTTCACGTTCCGTCTGTTGTTTTGTACATTCAGTTATTTCATGTCTAGTCGTATTTTCATTAATAAACATGAGTAACCACCACGCTGCATTTTGCTCCTCCTTCAATAGAAGAACGTCGTTACATCTACCTCTCACTCCTCTCACTCTTCTCCATCTTCCTGAATTAAATGAGATGTTCTAACAAATCAATCCTGCTGGCAAAAAGTCATTAAATATAGCTAAGTTATTTAGCTCTAGTGTAGATGGAGGCTTGTTTTTGTACATAATGAGCACCCAGTGTTTTGCTTCCCTGGAGAACAATGCAGACAGGCATATACAAGAATGAGCTGGGCACACACATTATAAGGAACATCTCTGAATGCAGGGCAACAACCTTGGTGGGAAGTGCACAAGACAATGCTGCTGCATAGTACACTATATGTTCCGTTCCACTTGGGCGGCTTTATATAGCCTATACCAGGGGGTCAGCAACCCTTTTCATTTGAGTGACAATTTACAAAAGATCTGCGTGCCAGTTTAGATTTTCATATAAGCATTGTAGGCTACTCAACTGTGTCTAAAGAAATGTCTAACTGCCCACAAACTGAATAATTCTTGCTGGGTACCAGACAGAGACGTTGTCCATTCAGCCACATGCCACAGAGAATTGTCCTAACTTTTTCTCATCATATGTGTTGGACATTCCAGCTCCTTGTATTTACAACAATGTCTTTAAAAATATATTGGTTTGTTATGATAATTAATGCATTTAAACATTTGCATTTAAAGTAAAAAATGTAATGTATATAAACAAAATGCATATAAATCTAACCATTCAAAATTAATACAATCTGAACAGCATAATATAATATTGCAACATATCAAAGAAAAATAAATAATTTGCTAAACTGCAGCATCCCACAAATTGAAATAAATGTAAAAAAGGATGCTATTACACATGTGCATTTAAATTACAACTTTTTTAATATATATAAACAAAGTCCATATAAATGTAATAATTCAAAGGAATAAAATCTGAAAAACATAATCATTTAATTTTGCACTGTCATTACGTTGGCCTGGGGGGAAGGTTTATGACAGTCAAATACCTCCTCCCCCCTTTTTCCTATCTCTACCCTACTGAGGTTACATTTGCAAAACCCTTAGTTAACATAGAGATTCTGGGAACATCAATAGGTAGGGGGAAATTAACTATATTCTGGTAATCGGAACAATTGAACATATGCGCTGGTACTTAATGAATATGATGTCAGTTCGGTTCTAATCAATGATAAGATGACATAAACTCTACAGTGGAAATTCTACACATCAGAGTAATCGGATTCACATGGAATTGTTGTTCAATTTAAATGTTTGAATATGAAATTATGTGTGATGGGATGAAATGTAATTTTAGCTTCTAAAATGTGAGATTTGGGTGTTCATAAGATAGGGCTGCTCAATCAGTGGGCCGCCCCTGTGAAGGGACATGGGCTACAAAAACTTTTCAAACACGCCCTCCTCTCCCTTCCAATATAAGCCCTTGACGACAATATAACTTCCTGTTCCGAGGATGTAGGACGACAGTCTGATGTCAGAATGGTTCAGTTAATAACTACAGAATGAAGCCAACATCAGCGTGAGCTTTGGTAGCAAATGGTATGAACTTTGAACTCTTATTTACTACAGAAGTGATACCTCCTAGCCGTTGAGTTAGCAACAGCAGATGCAACGATGGTAAGGAAGGAACAGACAGAGTAGCCCGTCTTATCACCCAACGACGTTAATAAAACGTATCCAATTGACAACCAGAGACATTCTTCAAAGGACTCGGTTTGGCAACACGGCCTTCCATCTACCACCAACCTATCGAAGCGCAGCTCAGAGTAAATATTTATTGCATTTTCCTTTTCCAAATGGGTGGTAATTTAGAATTCATCAGATACTGTATTTACGATAGCACAGCTTCTCCCTGTGTCCCTCAGTCTTCCCGCTCTTTCACTCAAACCCAGCCCTTTTCCTTTGTGTAACAAGCTGTCAAAACTGTTCCGCCTGCTAGGGACGTTTTACTTTATGACATAATTTGTAATCAAGTTATGATTTAATTATGTGTATGTGTAATTCTGTGTGATTAGTTGGGTATTTAGTAAATCAATTTTTAAACCCAATTTTTTTAAACCCAACTTTCAGATGAGACTGAATTAAGATGACAATTGATATTGACTGCTATTGATGTAAAATATTACTAGGTCTTTAAGAGTTTATTCGTAAGATAAAAGCTCTATAAATATTATTTTGTGGATCCCGACTCTCTAGTTAATTACATTTACATGATTAGCTCAATCAGGTAATAGTAATTACAGAGAAATTATTTTATAGAATAGCATGTCATATCACTTAATCCGGCATAGCCAAAGACACGACAGCACCATATCAAAGAAAAATAAATAACAAAATGCAAAACCGCAACATGCCTCTTAAAACATTAAACTGGTCCCTCTTTTCTCTCTCTTCTTTATTGTCATGTTATAACCAGCAGCACACAGCAATGCTGACCATATTTTGCTTTTATGAGAGATTTGCATTCAGAAATCCAAGTTGCCTCACTTTCGAGGGGCTTATGCGGTTTCTTCTCATAGTAATTATTTTTCCCATTTTCGAGAAAATCTTCTCAGAGGGAACGGATGTTTTTCCACTATGCAGAGTCTCCCTGTCATGACTTTAGTAAACCATGGGTAGACAGAAGCCTTGTTCTTCCACCAGTTCAGAGGATCTGCAGATTTATGGACGAGGGGCTCCTCCAAATGGGATTGGACCTCGATTATGGCATCTGCTGAGGGAATCATTCGTACTGCAAACCCAGTTGGTCTCTCGTCAAACAGCATACAAACAGCAGACGTTTGTTGCACTACAGCTGGTGCCTCTGCTCCATCTAATCCCGCTTCTTCCTGTTGGGTAGGGTGTCACATGTCCTGTGGTTTGCATCTCTCTGGTGTTTGGCTGTGATTTGCTGCAGACCCTTACATAGGAGTATCATTTTTTAGGCTGTCACATAGCTGAAAAGAGAGAACAGTAACTTATTAATGTGGGAAAGATATGGATGATGGGTTCATTTTAAAATGTTCATGGCATTGGTTATGTTAGCTGCTTTTTCACAACATACCACTTTCCCATCTACTTGCCATTCTCTGGCCACTCTCAATAGTTCCTCTGCCAAGTTCTCGGACGTGTGTCTGAACTCAAAGCAGTCCAGAAGACAGCTAGACATTGAAAAACCTTAAAACAACATGTTGATTGGTGGAAATCATTTTAGCCAATGCTATATCAATTTGGCCTTCTTTTGTTACATACATTGACTTTAGCATAAACTGGTCCATAGAAGACTGCATTGCTGTGGGTCACGGAGTAGGCCTACTTGACCATGTGGAGGTGCTGGCTCAACCACTATCACTAGAAGGCTACAGCGAGCTTCACAGTTGGGTGCACAGTACGCATATGCCGGTGTAGGTTATGCATAGAACCGGCTTTATATGAGATTTTGTTTTGGGAAATTCTACATTGTGCTCTAACATTGTCTACGTTATTAAAATGTATCAAAATGCTACTGTTCTTCCGACTCATTTTCCAGCTGTCCTTCTTCTCTCTCCTCGGCTGATAAGTGTGTGACTATGGGTGAGTTGGCTCAGCCCTCACTCATACATTGGTAACATTCATTGTTGTCTTCTTCTAGTGGCTTTTAAAGGGAAAATCATCTAAAAGTAAGTGAAAGTAATTTGATTATGTTACTTAGTTTGGGTACTCCAAAAGTTTCGTAACTGATTACAATTTTGGACAGGTAACTAGTAACTGTAACGGATTACATTTACACAGTAACTTACCCTGCCCATGATGAAGAAGGAGATGGCAGCTCTCTACGCTCTGGACAATGTTAGATGAGACGACACTGAGCAATAATCTATAGATTGACTGACTGTTCCATACACTTTCCGTGGCAGTTTCCCGGACACAGAATGAACCTAGAACTGGGGCCTCATTTATAAAATGGATTTACGATCAATTTTGATCTTAAGTAGAATTAAGTAGAATTTACACAGAAAACCACAAACTCCCCTCACTGTCAACTGCGTTTCCTTTCAGCAAACTGTGTAAAAACTGTGTAAATATGTGTAAATATTTGTATAAATATAACAAGATTCAACAACTGAGACATAAACAGACATGTGACGAACAGAAATGGAAAAATGTGTCCCTGAACAAAGGGGGGATCAAAATAAAAAGTAACAGTCAGTATCTGGTGTGGCCACCAACTGCATTAAGTACTGCAGTGCATCTCCTCCTCATGGACTGCACCAGATTTGCCAGTTCTTGCTGTGAGATGTTACCCCACTCTTCCACCAAGGCACCTGCAAGTTCCCGGACATTTCTGGTGGGAATTGTCCTAGCCCTCACCCTCCGATCCATAAGATCCCAGACGTGCTCAATGGGATTGAGATCCGGGTTCTTCGCTGGCCATGGCAGAACACCGACTTTCCTGTCTTGCAGGACATCACGCACAGAACGAGCAGTATGGCTGGTGGCATTATCATGCTGGAGTGTAATGTCAGGATGAGCCTGCAGGAAGGGTACCACATCAGGGAGGAGGATGTCTTCCCTGTAACGGACAGCGTTGAGATTGCCTGCAATGGCAACAAGCTCATTCATGATGGACCCTCCACCTCCAAATCGATCCCGCTCCAGAGTACAGGCCTCGGTGGAACGGTCATTCCTTCGACGATAAACGCGAATCCGACCATCACCCCTGGTGAGACAAAACCGTGACTCATCAGTGAAGAACACTTCATGCCAGTCCTGTCTGGTCCAGTGACAGTGGATTTGTGCCCATATGTTACGTTGTTGCCGGTGATGTCTGGTGAGGACCTGCCTTACAACAGGTCTACAAGCCCTCAGTCCAGCCTCTCTCAGCCTATTGCGGACAGTCTGAGTATTGATGGAAGGATTGTGCATTCCTGGTGTAACTCGGGCAGTTGTTATTGCCATCCTGTACCTGTCCCGCATCTGTGATGTTCGGATGTACCGATCCTGTGCAGGTGTTGTTGCACATTGTCTGCCACTGCAAGGATGATCAGCTGTCCATCCTATCTCTCTGTAGCGCTGCCTTAGGTGTCTCACAGTACGGACATTGCAGTTTATGGCCCTGGCCACATCTGCAGTCCTCATGCCTCCTTGCAGTATGCCTAAGGCACGTTTACGCAGATGAGCAGGGACGCTGGGCATCTTTCTTTTGGTGTTTTTCTGAGTCAGTAGAAAGACCTCTTTCGTGTCCTAAGTTTTCATAACTGTGACCTTAATTGCCTACCGTCTGTAAGCTGTTAGTGTCTTAACGGCCGTTCCACAGGCACATGTTCATTAATTGTTTATGGTTCATTGAACAAGTATGGTTTCTTTTTTTTGCTGAGTTTATAAGTAGTTATTTATAAAACCTTACTTAGATGTGGAAATGATCTTATAACCTACGCAACATCTAGACTTGACGTAAGTGTTTTTCCCGATGGTTATGTAGGGGTATTGCAGTTTGAGACACATATGCGTCCAAGTCTGTGATAAACTTTGCATTTGCTTTATGAACAATTTGTTAGGAATTATCAAAGGTGTGAGGAAGTAATTGCCAGACGCAAGGTGTTTTGAATTAAAAACAGGATGTGATGCTCTAGAAATAGTGTGTCAAATTAGAAAAAAGTAACCATGGCGTTATTGGAAGACATTGAAAACCATACTTTTAGAAGGGTGAGAGTTTTCAGAGACCGGAATGCATTATTTTTGCGCATGGTGATCCCTTACTATTCCTGACTAAACCCTCATTTGTGCTACCATTCTATAAGAGGAAATCGTTGATCGCAAGGCACGTTCAGGTCCTGTCAATTTTAAGTTAATTTGAGATTTATAGATCACAGGTGTGTAAGTTACAAATGGGCTTCTTAGAACCTGCATAAGCAAGGTTTTTTTATGCTCTGTATCTTTTATGAATCGAACGTAAGCACACCGTTGGGAATTATCTTACGACTACGTTCAAGTATAAATCTAAGATTTGTTTTTATAAATGAGGCCCCAGGAAACAAGCCCTTCCTATTCTATTACTTGAAAAATGTTTCTTTATAAGATATAAGGTATTTTTAGAAAGTCAAAAAGTATACCTTGGACAATGTACATGTTTCAGCATATTAACCGAAATGAAAATGTTTGAACTAATACTGTTTTGTTATAAATGTTTGAACTTTTATGTTATAAAACACTTTAAAACCTAACACAGCCAAAGCTGACTCGATACTGTCCAAGTGATGATATGTATGTAAGCTGTAGCCAAGGGCAGGTGAACTTGGATAGCCCTTAAACTATACAAATATTTCCAAACATTACAACCACAACATCATATCTGTGTCCACAACCGAGTAGGCTTTTGTATATCATGTGACTGTAAGGAATAAAGCCAGTTGCACACTCTGCAGTTTGTCTCCCTCCAGAGGTTTTCTTCAGGTATTATTATCAGCGGGAAGAGATTCCTGCATCTACTCCATCTCAGTCATCTGAGCACCTACAGTACCAGTCAGAAGTTTGGACACACCTACTCATTCCATGGTTTTTCTTTATTTTTTACAGTTTTCTACATTGTAGAATAATAGTGAAGACAAACACAACTATGAAATAACACATGGAATTATGTAGTTGCCAAAAAGTGTTAAACAAATCAAAATATATTGTGTATTTTAGATTCTTCAAAGTAGCCACCTTTTGCCTTGGTGACAGCTTTGCACACTCTTGGCATTCTCTCATTCTCTACAGCTTCATGAGGTAGTCACCTGGAATGCATTTCAATTAAGAAATGAAGGTCAGTCAATCTGGAAAATCTCAAGAACTTTGACAGTTTCTTTAAAAATGTATTTTACTCAACTAGGCAAGTCAGTTAAGAAAAAAATATTATTTACAATGACGGCCTACACCGGCCAAACCCAGACGACACTGGGCCAATTTTGCGCCACACTATGGGATTCTGAGGGTGTATGTAGTGACGCCTCTGACACTGAGATGCAGTGCCTTAGACCGCTGTGCCACTCAGCAGCCCGAGTGCAGTTGCAAAATCCATCAAACGCTATGATGGAACAGGCTCTCATGAGAACACCCAAAGGAAAGGAAGACTCACAGTTACCTCTGCCGCAGAGGATACGTTCATTAGAGTTACCAGCCTCAGAAATTGCAGCCCAAATAAATGCTTCACAGAGTTCAAGTAACAGACACATCTCAACCTCAACCGAAGAGAGGAGAATGCGCGAATCAGGCCTTCATGGGTGAATTACTGCAAAAAAAACACTACTAAAGGACACCAATAAGAAGAAGAGACTTGCTTGGGCCAAGAAACACCAGCATTGGACATTGGACCGGTTGAAATCACCCAAAGCATTCTGCAGTGATACACCATCCCATCTGGTTTGCGCTTAGTCCCACTATCATTTGTTTTTGAACAGGACAATGACCCAACATACCTCCAGGCTTTGTAAGGCCTTCTTGATCAAGAAGGAGAGTGATGGCGTGCTGCATCAGATGACCTGGCCTCCACAATACCCCAACCTCAACTCAAATTAGATGGTTTGGGATGAGTTGGTTCGCAGAGTGAAGGAAAAGCAGTCAACAAGTGATCAACACATGTGAGATTTCCTTCAAGAATGTTGGAAAAGCATTCCAGGTGAAGCTGGTTAAAACCTCTTAGAGATTGGGATACTTTTTTCAACTTTCTGTTAAAAATTGCGCAACATTTCAACGTCCTGCTACTCATGCCAGGAATATAGTATATGCATATGATTAGTATGTGTGCATAGAAAACACTCTGACGTTTCTAGAACTGGTTCAATGGTGTCTGTGACTATAACAGAACGAGTTTCGTGGTCAAATTCGCAAGGAAACCTGATCACAAAATCGACAAAGAAAAAATCCATCCGCCAGTCTCGGTATTGTCTATGGCTTGCCATAAATGATGGGAATGGGCTTGCAATTCCTACAGCTTCCACACGATGTCGCCAGTGTTGTGATTACCAGGGCCCTTTATCCTTGGTCAGATTAGTCAATGGCACATCCTGTCTTCAGGTGCGCAGCTGGAAAAAATGTCAGTGAGAAAATGGACTTCGTTTTGAAAACTTCTATCTATTGAATATAGATCGCTCCGTGATCAATTTGATCGTTTATTAACATTTACTAATACCTAAAGTTGGATTACAGAAGTAGTTTGAAGTGTTTTGTCAAAGTTTATAGGCAACTTTTTTAATTTAAAAAAATAACGTTGCGTTTAAAAACAGTGTTTTTCCTGGAACTGACGGTCTTCATAAATTGACATTTTGGGTATACAAGGACCGATTTAATCGAAATAAGACCCAATTGTGATGTTTATGGGACATATAGGAGTGCCAACAAAGAAGTTCGTCAAAGGTAATGAATGTTTTATTTTTTATTTCTGCGTTTTGTGTAGCGCCGGCTACGCTAATTCCTTTGTTTATGTCCCCTTCTGGTATTTCGGGTGTTCCATGCTATCAGACAATAGCTTCTCATGCTTTCCCCAAAAAGCATTTTACAAATCTGACTCGTTGGCTAGATTCACAACGAGTGTAGCTTTAATTGAGTACCCTGCATGTGAGTTTTAATGAACGTTTGAGTTTTAACGAGTGCTATTAGCATTTGGCGTAGTGCATTTGCATTTATTGTTGGCAAGGTGGGGCGATTGCGTCTCGGGTGGGCCAGAGAGATTAAGAGAATGCCAAGAGTGTTCAAAGCTGTTTTGATTTATTTAACACTTTTTTTGGTTACTACATGATTCCATATGTGTTATTTTATAGTTGTGATGCCTTAACAATTATTCTACAATGTAGAAAATGTTAAAAAGTAAAGGAAACTGGAATGAGTAGGTGTGTCAACTTTTTACTAGTACTGTATGTCAGTTACTGACTTTTATTTTCCCCGTCTCCTGCTTGAACATTGTAGATAGCCCAGTTGTGTTCCTGAATGGTATACTACACAGTAGGATCAATGAGTATACATCTCTGGTGTTCAGCGTTCCCTGCTTGTTCCTGAATGGTATACTACACAGTAGGATCAATGAGTATACCCCTCTGGTGTTCAGCATTCCCTGTTTGTTCCTGGATGGTATACTACATAACAGGATCAATAAGTATGCCCCTCTGGCATTCAGCGTTCCCTGTTTGTTCCTGGATGGTATACTACATAACAAGATCAATGAGTATACCCCTCTGGCATTCAGCATTCCCTGTTTGTTCCTGGATGGTATACTACATAACAGGATCAATAAGTATACCCCTCTGGCATTCAGCATTCCCTGTTTGTTCCTGAATGGTATACTACATAACAGGATCAATGAGTATACCCCTCTGGCATTTAGCGTTCACTGTTTGTTCCTGGATGGTATCCTACATAACAGGATCAATGAGTATACCACTCTGGCATTCAGCGTTCCCTGTTTGTTCCTGGATGGTATCCTACATAACAGGATCAATGAGTATACCCATCTGGTGTTCAGCGTTCCCTGTTTGTTCCTGGATTGTATACTACATAACAGGATCAATGAGTATACCCCTCTGGCATTCAGCATTCCCTGTTTGTTCCTGGATGGAATACTACATAACATGATCAATGAGTATACCCCTCTGGTGTTCAGCGTTCCCTGCTTGTTCCTGGATGGTATACTACATAACAGGATCAATGAGTATACCCCTCTGGTGTTCAGCGTTCCCTGCTTGTTCCTGGATGGTATCCTACATAACAGGATCAATGAGTATACCACTCTGGCATTCAGCGTTCCCTGTTTGTTCCTGGATGGTATCCTACATAACAGGATCAATGAGTATACCCCTCTGGCATTCAGCGTTCCCTGTTTGTTCCTGGATGGTATACTACATAACATGATCAATGAGTATACCCCTCTGGTGTTCAGCGTTCCCTGTTTGTTCCTGGATGGTATACTACATAACAGGATCAATGAGTATACCCCTCTGGTGTTCAGGATTCCCTGTTTGTTCCTGGATGGTATACTACATAACAGGATCAATGAGTATACCCCTCTGGCATTCAGCGTTCCCTGTTTGTTCCTGGATGGTATACTACATAACAGGATCAATGAGTTTACACATCTGGGGTTCAGCGTTCCCTGTTTGTTCCTGGATGGTATACTACATAACAGGATCAATGAGTATACCCCTCTGGTGTTCAGCGTTACCTGTTTGTTCCTGGATGGTATACTACATAACAGGATCAATGAGTATACCCCTCTGTCATTCAGCGTTCCCTGTTTGTTCCTGGATGGTATACTACATAACAGGATCAATGAGTATACCCCTCTGGTGTTCAGCGTTCCCTGTTTGTTCCTGGATGGTATACTACATAACAGGATCAATGAGTATACCCCTCTGGTGTTCAGGATTCCCTGTTTGTTCCTGGATGGTATACTACATAACAGGATCAATGAGTATACCCCTCTGGCATTCAGCGTTCCCTGTTTGTTCCTGGATGGTATCCTACATAACAGGATCAATGAGTATACCCCTCTGGTGTTCAGCGTTCCCTGTTTGTTCCTGGATGGTATACTACATAACAGGATCAATGAGTATACCCCTCTGGCATTCAGCGTTCCCTGTTTGTTCCTGGATGGTATACTAAATAACAGGATCAATGAGTATACCCCTCTGGTGTTCAGCGTTCCCTGTTTGTTCCTGGATGGTATCCTACATAACAGGATCAATAAGTATACCCATCTGGCATTCAGCGTTCCCTGTTTGTTCCTGGATGGTATACTACATAACAGGATCAATGAGTATACCCCTCTGGTGTTCAGCGTTCCCTGTTTGTTCCTGGATGGTATACTACATAACAGGATCAATGAGTATACCACTCTGGTGTTCAGGATTCCCTGTTTGTTCCTGGATGGTATACTACATAACAGGATCAATGAGTATACCCCTCTGGTGTTCAGCGTTCCCTGTTTGTTCCTGGATGGTATACTACATAACAGGATCAATGAGTATACCCCTCTGGTGTTGAGCGTTCCCTGTTTGTTCCGGGATGGTATACTACATAACAGGATCAATGAGTATACCCCTCTGGCGTTCAGCGTTCCCTGTTTGTTCCTGGATGGTATCCTACATAACAGGATCAATGACTATACCTCTCTGGTGTTCAGCGTTCCCTGCTTGTTCCTGGATGGTATCCTACATAACAGGATCAATGACTATACCCCTCTGGTGTTCAGCGTTCCCTGTTTGTTCCTGGATGGTATCCTACATAACATGATCAATGACTATACCCCTCTGGTGTTCAGGATTCCCTGTTTGTTCCTGGATGGTATACTACATAACAGGATCAATGAGTATACCCCTCTGGCATTCAGCGTTCCCTGTTTGTTCCTGGATGGTATCCTACATAACAGGATCAATGAGTATACCCCTCTGGTGTTCAGCGTTCCCTGCTTGTTCCTGGATGGTATCCTACATAACAGGATCAATGAGTATACCCCTCTGGTGTTCAGCATTCCCTGTTTGTTCCTGGAAGGTATCCTACATAACAGGATCAATGAGTATACCCCTCTGGCATTCAGCGTTCCATGTTTGTTCCTGGATGGTATCCTACATAACAGGATCAATAAGTATACCCCTCTGGCATTTAGCGTTCCCTGTTTGTTCCTGGATGGTATACTACATAACAGGATCAATGAGTATACCCCTCTGGCATTCAGCATTCCTTGTTTGTTCCTGGATGGTATACTACATAACAGGATCAATGAGTATACCCCTCTGGCATTCAGCGTTCCCTGTTTGTTCCTGGATGGTATACTAAATAACAGGATCAATGAGTATACCCCTCTGGCATTCAGCATTCCCTGTTTGTTCCTGGATGGTATACTACATAACAGGATCAATGAGTATACCCCTCTGGTGTTCAGCGTTCCCTGTTTGTTCCTGGATGGTATACTACATAACAGGATCAATGAGTATACCCCTCTGGTGTTCAGCGTTCCCTGTTTGTTCCTGGATGGTATACTAAATAACAGGATCAATGAGTATACCCCTCTGGCATTCAGCGTTCCATGTTTGTTCCTGGATGGTATACTACATAACAGGATCAATGAGTGTACCCCTCTGGCATTCAGCGTTCCCTGTTTGTTCCTGGATGGTATACTACATAACAGGATCAATGAGTATACCCCTCTGGTGTTCAGCATTCCCTGTTTGTTCCTGGAAGGTATCCTACATAACAGAATCAATGAGTATACCCCTCTGGCATTCAGCGTTCCCTGTTTGTTCCTGGATGGTATCCTACATAACAGGATCAATGAGTATACCCCTCTGGTGTTCAGCGTTCCCTGTTTGTTCCTGGATGGTATACTACATAACATGATCAATAAGTATACCCCTCTGGCATTCAGCATTCCTTGTTTGTTCCTGGATGGTATACTACATAACAGGATCAATGAGTATACCCCTCTGGTGTTCAGCGTTCCCTGTTTGTTCCTGGATGGTATACTACATAACAGGATCAATGAGTATACACCTCTGGCGTTCAGCGTTCCCTGTTTCTTCCTGGATGGTATCCTACATAACAGGATCAATGACTATACCCCTCTGGTGTTCAGCGTTCCCTGCTTGTTCCTGGATGGTATCCTACATAACAGGATCAATGACTATACCTCTCTGGTGTTCAGCGTTCCCTGTTTGTTCCTGGATGGTATCCTACATAACAGGATCAATGACTATACCCCTCTGGTGTTCAGCGTTCCCTGTTTGTTCCTGGATGGTATCCTACATAACAGGATCAATGACTATACCCCTCTGGTGTTCAGCGTTCCCTGTTTGTTCCTGGATGGTATCCTACATAACAGGATCAATGAGTATACCCCTCTGGTGTTCAGCGTTCCCTGCTTGTTCCTGGATGGTATCCTACATAACAGGATCAATGACTATACCCCTCTGGTGTTCAGCATTCCCTGTTTGTTCCTGGAAGGTATCCTACATAACAGGATCAATGACTATACCCCTCTGGTGTTCAGCGTTCCCTGTTTGTTCCTGGATGGTATCCTACATAACAGGATCAATGAGTATACCCCTCTGGTGTTCAGCGTTCCCTGTTTGTTCCTGGATGGTATCCTACATAACAGGATCAATGACTATACCCCTCTGGTGTTCAGCATTCCCTGTTTGTTCCTGGATGGTATCCTACATAACAGGATCAATGACTATACCTCTCTTTTTTAGCGTTCCCTGCTTGTTCCTGGATGGTATACTACATAACAGGATCAATGAGTATACCCCTCTGGCATTCAGCGTTCCCTGCTTGTTCCTGGATGGTATACTACATAACAGGATCAATGAGTATACCCCTCTGGCATTCAGCGTTCCCTGCTTGTTCCTGGATGGTATCCTACATATCAGCATCAATAAGTATACCCCTCTGTCGTTCTCTCCATTAGTTTGATAAATAGCTCGATATGTCTGTTCTTGTTCTTCTCCTGTGTTTATATTTTAGGTCAGTGTTTGCTTTTATCTCATTGGGAAATAATATAAATTGATATGTGCATGCCTCATTCCATCACTCATCTGGAATTGGATTGCTCTATTGAAGTCACGGATTCTTGAAAAATGTAGGACTAACTCATAAACGCATCATAAGGTTGCCCCTTAAATATCTGATTAAAGAAAGTGGGATCATCTGGGTTTGAACCTGTGATGTCAGCGTGCCACAAGACTGCTAAAGCCTAGAGGAGAATAAAGGGGGAACTTGTGTACAGTATAAAATACAGTGTTGCAGGTACCCCATTCCAAAGCCGAACAATCATATGGGTTATACTGCCACTATCTGACCCGTCAGTGAAATCACAACTAATAGTATCACATCTAGAGTATGTTCTGTTACCCTTTTTTCAAATGTTTCAAAACAAAACAAGGAGCCCAATGTCCTAGACCTCTGGAGTGGATACTGTGTGACAGGCAGTGTCCCTGGGTTGCATTTACAGTGTTAAGAGGCGCACACAGAACTCATAAATAAATGATCCTTTGAACAACAGAGCTAAATACGCTCGATAAGAGGAATGACAGGCTGGTGCCGTTACAGCCCCACATAGAGTCAGAAAGAGGCTGGACCAAGTTTGCTTCCCAAATTGCTTCCCGTAAGTAGTGCACTACTACCAATAGGGCTCCCATAAGGCTCTAGTCAAAAGTAGTGAACAGGGTGTCATTTGGGACACTGTCCTAAAGGCTAATGAAACAATGATAAGTAAACCTAATTATCCCCAGTACCTTCCATTCTAAAGCCTTTTGGATCACCATTAATCTACATGGTGTAGAGAGTGATTAGTGGAACCACATGCTGTAATCTCCACTCAATGCTTTTCTCTTACTCTCTCTCATGGCCATCAGGAGTTGGCTGGCAGGCAGGCTGGGGGTGCATTCCAAATGACACCCTATTCCCTACATGGGCCTTGTTCAAAAGTAGTGCACTAGGGAATAGGGTACTATTTCGGACACAACCTGCGCTGATGGTAGAGTAGCAATTGTTAAAATGCCTAGGTTAATCAGCATTCCCACTGGTTCACTACCCTTCAGAGCCCACATAGCTTGGATGTTGTGGAATCACTCCCTGGACAAAGAGCACAGCATAGCAGAGTGGTAAGGCTATGGGGAGATAAGGAGGCATAGACAGACAGAGACAGACAGACAGACATACTGAACATATCTGACACAAAGCACATGACACACACACACACATACACACACAAATGCATAGTCTTTCATACTCAATGGTGAAGGGTAGACCGTAAGTCATAATCACAGATGTTGATAGGCAGTGGTCAGACATGTGACCCTGTGTGATTCGTCTGACTGGGCAGAACAATCAGTAGGTAGCGGTCAGACATGTGACCCTATGTGATTAGTCTGACTGGTCAGAACAATGGTGTTGTATAGAGCATAGAAATATGATGACTAGAAGGGAAATTTTGTATTCAAAATAATGCCATAATGGGTAGATTATATTTCTATGGTACCGAGCTACTGGTTTGTGTAACCAACCGTTGGACAAGTCCTCGGAGGAAGAGATCTCGTCTTCACAAGAACTTTTGTAGCTGCACTAAATCACACACACACACACACATACACACACATACACACACACACACACACACACACACACACACACACACACACACACACACACACACACACACACACACACACACACACACTCTGTCCATCTGGATAATGTTCAGACTTCAGACTGCCGCCATTCACAGGCCCTTCGTGGCATCAGGGGATTTCGGGATCCCTCCACACCCCTTTATACCTTCTCTCTCCCTCTCTCCTTCTATTTCTCTGCGTAACAATCAAACACCATATGGAAAACATATTCTTATGGTTCATTGGCTTGTATAGCTCTTAATTAGAAATGTGCCTTGGCAGTGGGGGGTGTTCCGGCAGGGGTCTGAAGAAGTAAAGAATATAGCCTGTCACTGTTGGCCATTAAACACACTTTATTTCTATTAGCCCAGTTATTCGCCGCTTGGGGACTTTTGAAACCACGGTGGTTAATTAGGAAAGAAAAACAGAACTATGTTACATGTCTTTAAACGAGTCTGATTTGACTTAAAACTGCACTTTATGCACCTACACAGCAGCACTTGTTCACTTGTTCACTGTTATACTTTGCAGGATAAAGGTGACACATGTTTTATGTCTGCATAAAGCCAATCCCATCTCCACTCGTCAATGGTTTGTACTGAGTTGTTTCCAGGAGCTGTGCTAGTACATGGCAATTGCTGTTCTCACTCATATCAATGTTTTCTTGTTCTCTTTGGAAGCTTTTGGAAACTCTGCCCTTCAACATTGAGTTCGAATCCCTAGTGACATTACTTGTCTCGGGAAAACGTGTTGAGTTTTCCACTGGTGACATCATAGAATACAGACCAAGCACAACCTCAGAAGAAAATACTGAATTTCGGAACTCCGGAAATAAAATCTTAAACTCCAGAATTCAATCTTTCTGCGATTTCATGCCCATTCGGCTCATTCTGCTAGGTGGAGTATAGAGTTCGGCCCTCTCCTAAAACCCAATGAGGGTTTTAACGATGGGCCGTAAATCAGTTGGACAGAGGCCTGCACCCCGTCACTGACCCGCATCTGGACAGCATCTGGGGTCACAGGGTCACTCTGACAAGTGCTAAACCATCTGGAGACTTCCTGCTGGAGTGGACAGAGAGGACAGAGAGGAGAGAAGACAGAGAGGAGAGAGGGATGGAGGGGATGAGGATGGGAGCAGGAAATAAAGCGGAAATATATTGATGTGAAAAGCAACAATAACAAATAAAGTATATTAATTCAAGTCTATCATCAATTCATCATATACACTTTTGTTTTGAAATACTCTGAAAGTTTGTCTCCACCACATATGTTGTACCAAAGCAGCCTTTCACATACGGGTCTGTTCCCTTTACCTCAGACTCCAGCAGCGTCACAGTTTTCACATTGGCGAGAGCAGCATGAGAGCGAGGTGACAAACAGTTGATCATGAAGGCTCTTCATCCGAGCTGAACAGTTGTCTGGAGAAAACAATAAATCACTGGTAACAGAGAGGGCTAGGATCAATATTTATTTTACTCTGCAAGTCAGTTAAGACTAAATTCTTATTTTCAATGACAGCCTAGGAACAGTGGGTTAACTGCCTGTTCAGGGGCAGAACAACAGATTTGCACCTTGTCAGCTCAGCGATTTGAACATGCAACCTTCCGGTTCCAAGTCCAACGCTCTAACACTCTAACCACTAGGCTAACCTGCCACCCCTTATATCCATGTAATTTGTTATCAATTATCTGTCCTTCAGTTTTCACATCCTACCCAACTCTCAATCTCCTCCCCCTCCTCCCCTTCTATCTCCCCTCTTTCTTCCTCCACGTTGATCCGGCATACGTCCTCATCACTTGATTAACGTCCTTCCTCGCCTCCGTAACCCTCATCTTTTCTCTATCCTCCACTGACAAACACTTCCCTCTGTTTCCAGGGCCTTGTTGACATCCTTGACCAATGACCCTCATACTGAGTGGGGAGTGGTTACCCAAGAACTCCGCGAGACAAAGCATTTCAAGTGTCTCAAGCAACTTGGAGCATTGGGTGCATTGTGCACTCCTGAGAGCTATATCTCTCCTCTCCCTTCTCTCTCTTCTCTTGTGTTCCTGGGATGTTTTTCACCTGTTTTCTTTTGCCCGACACCCGTTAACCCAATGGCCTGTCATCTTAAAGCCACTTGTTTTCTGGTCTGGAATGTTGTTCTTGACATCCTGTTTCCTAGTGAAAACTAAAAAGGCCCTTTCAGGAGCTGCATGAGAGAGAGAGAGATTACTCATCCAATTACATTGAATGAGTTACAGGACAAAATAAAAACCCTCCAACCCAAAAAGGCCTGTGGTGTTGATGGTATCCTCAATGAAATGATCAAACATACAGACAACAAATTCCAATTGGCTATACTAAAACTCTTTAACATCATCCTTAGCTCTGGCATCTTCCCCAATATTTGGAACCAAGGACTGATCACCCCAATCCACAAAAATGGAGACAAATTTGACCCCAATAACTACCGTGGAATATGCGTCAACAGTAACCTTGGGAAAATCCTCTGCATTATCATTAACAGCAGACTCGTACACTTCCTCAATGAAAACAATGTACTGAGCAAATGTCAAATTGGCTTTTTACCAAATTACCGTACAATAGACCATGTATTCACCCTGCACACCCTAATTGACAACCAAACAAACCAAAACAAAGGCAAAGTCTTCTCATGCTTTGTTGATTTCAAAAAAGCCTTCGACTCAATTTGGCATGACAGTCTGCTATACAAACTGATGGAAAGTGGTGTTGGGGGTAAAACATACGACATCATAAAATCCATGTACACAAACAACAAGTGTGCGGTTAAAATTGGCAAAAAAACACACAAATTTCAAATTTCACAAATTTGTCAAATGTCTGCTGTTTGCTGATGATCTGGTGCTTCTGTCACCAACCAAGGAGGGCCTACAGCAGCACCTGGATCTTATGCACAGATTATGTCAGACCTGGGCCCTGACAGTAAATCGCAGTAAGACCAAAATAATGGTGTTCCAAAAAACGTCCAGTCACCAGGACCACAAATACAAATTCCATCTAGACACTGTTGCCCTAGAGCACACAAAAAACTATACATACCTTGGTCTAAACATCAGCGCCACAGGTAACTTCCACAAAGCTGTGAACGATCTGAGAGACAAGGCAAGAAGGGCATTCTATGCCATCAAAAGGAACATCAATTTCAACATACCAATTAGGATTTGGCTAAAAATACTTGAATCAGTCATAGAGCCCATTGCCCTTTATGGTTGTGAGGTCTGGGGTCCGCTCACCAACCAAGACAAACACCAAATTGAGACTCTGCACGCAGAATTCTTCAAAAAATATCCTCCGTGTAAAACGTAGAACACCAAATAATGCATGCAGAGCAGAATTAGGCCGATACCCACTAATTATCAAAATCCAGAAAAGAGCTGTTAAATTGTATAACCACCTAAAAGGAAGCGATTCCCAAACCTTCCACAACAAAGCCATCACCTACAGAGAGATGAACCTGGAGAAGAGTCCCCTAAACAAGCTGGTCCTGGGGCTCTGTTCACAAACACACCCCACAGAGCCCCATGACAGCAGCACAATTAGACCCAACCAAATCATGAGAAAACAAAAAGATAATTACTTGACACATTGGAAAGAATTAACAAAAAAACAGAGCAAACTAGAATGCTATTTGGCCCTACACAGAGAGTACACAGCGGCAGAATACCTGACCACTGTGACTGACCCAAAATTAAGGAAAGCTTTGACTATGTACAGACTGAGCGAGCATAGCCTTGCTATTGAGAAAGGCCGCCGCAGGCAGACATGGCTCTCAGGAGAAGACAGGATATGTGCTCACTGCCCACAAAATGAGGTGGAAACTGAGCTGCACTTCCTAACCTCCTGCCCAATGTATGACCATATTAGAGAGACATATTTCCCTCAGATTACACAGATCCAGAAAGAATTCGAAAACAAATCCAATTTTGAAAAACTCCCATATCTACTGGGTGAAATTCCACAGTGTGCCATCAGAGCAGCAAGATTTGTGACCTGTTGCCACGAGAAAAGGGCAACCAGTGAAGAACACGCACCATTGTAAATAAAACCCATATCTAAGCTTATTTATTTTATCTTGTGTCCTTAACCATTTGTACATTGTAAAAACACTGTATATATATATATATATAATATGACATTTGTAATGTCTTTATTGTTTTGAAACTTCTGTATGTGTGATGTCTACTGTTAATTTTTATTGTTTATTTCACATTATATATTAACTACTTACTTGCTTTGGCAATGTTAACACATGTTACCCATGCCAATAAAGCCACTTGAATTGAATTGAAGAGAGAGAGAGAGAGTGTTATGTACTTGAGTGAAGACCCAAAAGCGGTTTTAACAGAAAACAGAGTTCTTTAATGAAAAACAGGAATGGCATAAATCCTCCTCCAACGTTGACAATGGAACAAAAAGAACGTAGTATAGTGCAGGATGCACCTGCCAGGCAGACTCCGACAGGATAGGACAAGGTGGAAGCAAACGAGACGACAGCTTGCTTCTGGCATCAAAAACACAAACAAGAATCAGACACTGAAAGTAGCAGGAACAGAGAGAGAAATAGAGACCTAATCAGAGGGGGAAGAGAGAACAGGTGTGAAAGAGTGAATGAGCTAGTTAGGGGAGATGTAGAACAGCTGAAGAATGAGAGACAGAGAAGGTAACCTAAAAAGACCAGCAGAGAGAGACAGAGTGAAGAGAAAGGACAGGAACAGACATAACAAGACATGACAGTACCCCCCCACTCACCGAGCGCCTCCTGGCGCACTCGAGGAGGAAACCTGGCGGCAACGGAGGAAATCATCGATCAGCGAACGGTCCAGCACGTCCCGAGAGGGAACCCAACTCCTCTCCTCAGGACCGTACCCCTCCCAATCCACTAGGTACTGATGACCACGGCCCCGAGGGCGCATGTCCAAAATCTTACGAACCCTGTAGATGGGTGCGCCCTCGACAAGGATGGGGGGGGGACGAGCGGGGGCGCGAAGAACGGGCTTAACACAGGAGACATGGAAGACCGGGTGAACGCGACGAAGATAGCGCGGGAGAAGAAGTCGCACTGCGACAGGATTAATGACCTGGGAAATACGGAACGGACCAATGAACCGCGGGGCCAACTTGCGAGAAGCTGTCTTAAGGGGAAGGTTCTGAGTGGAGAGCCATACTCTCTGACCGCAACAATATCTAGGACTCTTGGTCCTACGCTATTAGCGGCCCTCACAGTCTGCGCCCTATTACGGCAAAGTGCCGACCTGACCCCCTTCCAGGTGCGCTCGCAACGCTGGACAAAAGCCTGAGCGGAGGGGACGCAGGACTCGGCGAGCTGAGATGAGAACAGCGGAGGCTGGTACCCGAGGCTACTCTGAAAAGGAGATAGACCGGTAGCAGACGAGGGAAGCGAGTTGTGGGCGTACTCTGCCCAGGGGAGCTGTTCTGACCAAGACGCAGGGTTACGAAAAGAAAGACTGCGTAAAATGCGACCAACAGTCTGATTGGCCCGTTCGGCTTGACCGTTAGACTGGGGATGAAAGCCGGACGAGAGACTGACGGAAGCCCCAATCAAACGGCAAAACTCCCTCCAAAATTGAGACGTGAACTGCGGGCCTCTGTCGGAAACGACGTCAGACGGAAGGCCATGAATTCGGAAAACATTCTCGATAATGATCTGAGCCGTCTCCTTAGCAGAAGGGAGCTTAGCGAGAGGAATGAAATGAGCCGCCTTAGAGAATCTATCGACAACCGTAAGAATAACTGTCTTCCCCGCTGATGAAGGCAGTCCGGTGATGAAATCTAAAGCGATGTGAGACCACGGTCGAGAGGGAATGGGAAGCGGTCTGAGACGGCCGGCAGGAGGAGAGTTCCCAGATTTAGTCTGCGCGCAGACCGAACAAGCGGCGACAAATCGACGCGCGTCACGTTCCCGAGTGGGCCACCAGAAACGCTGGCGAATGGAAGCGAGCGTACCCCGAACGCCGGGGTGGCCGGCTAACTTGGCAGAGTGGGCCCACTGAAGAACGGCCGGACGAGTAGGAACGGGAACGAACAGAAGGTTCCTAGGACAAGCTCGCGGCGACGGAGTGTGAGCGAGTGCTTGCTTTACCTGCCTCTCAATTCCCCAGACAGTCAACCCGACAACACGCCCTTCAGGGAGAATCCCCTCGGGGTCGGTGGAGACCTCAGAAGAACTGAAGAGACGAGATAAAGCATCAGGCTTGGTGTTCTTTGAGCCCGGACGATAAGAAATAACAAACTCGAAACGAGCGAAAAACAGAGCCCAACGAGCCTGACGCGCATTAAGTCGTTTGGCTGAACGGATGTACTCAAGGTTCCTATGGTCAGTCCAAACGACAAAAGGAACGGTCGCCCCCTCCAACCACTGTCGCCATTCGCCTAGGGCTAAGCGGATGGCGAGCAGTTCGCGATTACCAACATCATAGTTACGTTCTGACGGCGATAAGCGATGAGAGAAAACGCGCAAGGATGGACCTTGCCGTCAGAGAGAGCGCTGAGAAAGAATGGCTCCCACGCCCACCTCTGACGCGTCAACCTCAACAACAAACTGACTAGAGATGTCAGGTGTAACAAGAATAGGTGCGGATGTAAAACGATTCTTAAGAAGATCAAAAGCTCCCTGGGCGGAAACGGACCACTTAAAGCACGTCTTAACAGAAGTAAGGGCTGTGAGGGGAGCTGCCACCTGACCGAAATTACGGATGAAACGACGATAGAAATTAGCGAAGCCCAGAAAGCGCTGCAGCTCGACGCGTGACTTAGGAACGGGCCAATCAATGACAGCCTGGACCTTAGCGGGATCCATCTTAATGCCCTCAGCGGAAATAACGGAACCGAGAAAAGGGACAGAGGCGGCATGAAAAGTGCACTTCTCAGCCTTCACATAAAGACAGTTCTCCAAAAGGCGCTGGAGGACGCGTCGCACGTGCTGAACATGAATCGAGAGAGACGGTGAAAAAATCAGGATATCGTCCATGTAAACGAAAACAAAAATGTTCAGCATGTCTCTCAGGACGTCGTTAACTAGTGCCTGAAAGACAGCTGGAGCGTTAACGAGGCCGAAAGGAAGAACCCGGTATTCAAAGTGCCCTAACGGAGTGTTAAACGCCGTCTTCCACTCGTCCCCCTCCCTGATGCGCACGAGATGATAGGCGTTACGAAGGTCCAATTTGGTGAAAAACCTGGCTCCCTGCAGGATCTCGAAGGCTGAAGACATAAGAGGAAGCGGATAACGATTCTTAACTGTTATGTCATTCAGCCCTCGATAATCCACGCATGGGCGCAGGGACCCGTCCTTCTTCTGAACAAAAAAAAACCCCGCTCCGGCGGGAGAGGAGGAGGAGACTATGGTACCGGCGTCGAGCGAAACCGACAAATAATCCTCGAGAGCCTTACGTTCGGGAGCCGACAGAGAGTATAATCTACCCCGGGGGAGTAGTTCCCGGAAGGAGATCAATACTACAGTCATACGACCGGTGTGGAGGGAGAGAAGTGGCCTTGGAACGACTGAACACCGTGCGCAGATCGTGATACTCCTCCGGCACCCCTGTCAAATCGCCAGGCTCCTCCTGTGAAGAAGAGACAGAGGAAACAGGAGGGATAGCAGACATTAAACAGGTCACATGACAAGAAACATTCCAGGATAGGATAGTATTACTAGACCAATTAATAGAAGGGTTATGGCGCACTAGCCAGGGATGACCCAAAACAACAGGTGTAAAAGGTGAACGAAAAATTAAAAAAGAAATGGTTTCGCTATGATTACCAGAGACAGTGAGGGTTAAAGGCAGCGTCTCACGCTGAATCTTGGGGAGAGAACTACCATCTAAAGCGAACAAGGCCGTGGGCTCCCTAACTGTCTGAGAGGAATGTCATGTTCCCGAGCCCAGGTCTCGTCCATAAAACAGCCCTCCGCCCCAGAGTCTATCAAGGCACTGCAGGAAGCAGATGAACCGGGCCAGCGGAGATGGACCGGAAAGGTAGTGCGTGATCCAGAAGGAGAGGCCTGAGTAGTTGCGCTCACCAGTAGCCCTCCCCTTACTGATGAGCTCTGGCTTTTACTGGACATGAGGTGACAAAATGACCAGCGGAGCCGCAGTAGAGACAGAGGCGATTGGTGATTCTCCGTTCCCTCTCCTTGGCCGAGATGCGGATACCCCCAGCTGCATAGGCTCAGCATCCGAGCCGGCGGAGGAGGGTGGCAGTGATGCGGCAGGTGGCAGTGATGTGGAGAGGGGAGCAACGGAGAACGCGAGCTCCTTTCCACGAGCTCGGCGACGAAGATCAAACCGTCGCTCTATGCGAATAGCGAGGGCTATTAAGGAGTCCAGACTGGAAGGAACCTCCCGGGAGAGGATCTCATCCTTAACCTCGACGAGGAGACCCTCCAGAAAACGAGCGAGCAAAGCCGGCTCGTTCCAGTCACTAGAGGCAGCGAGAGTGCGAAACTCAATAGAATAATCCGTTATGGATCGATTCCCCTGACATAGGGAAGACAGGGCCCTGGAAGCCTCCTCCCCAAAAACAGAACGGTCAAAAACCCGTATCATCTCCTCCTTAAAGTCCTGAAACTGGTTAATACACTCAGCCCTCGCCTCCCAGATTGCCGTGCCCCACTCACGCGCCCGTCCGGTAAGGAGAGAAATGACGTAGGCGATGCGGGCTGCGCTCCTGGAGTAAGTGTTGGGCTGGAGAGAGAACACCACATCACACTGAGTGAGGAATGAGCGGCACTCAGTGGGCTCCCCAGAGTAACAGGGCGGGTTGTTGATCCTGGGCTCCGGAGACTCGGAAACCCTGGAAGTGGGCGGTGGATCGAGGTGGAGTTGGTGAACCTGTCTTGTGAGGTCGGAGACTTGGACGGCCAGGGTCTCAACGGCATGTCGAGCAGCAGACAATTCCTCCTCGTGTCTGCCTAGCATCGCTCCCTGGATCTCGACGGCGGAGTGAAAAGGGTCCGGAGCCGCTGGGTCCATTCTTGGTCTGATTCTTCTGTTATGTACTTGAGTGAAGACCCAAAAGCGGTTTTAACAGAAAACAGAGTTCTTTAATGAAAAACAGGAATGGCATAAATCCTCTTCCAACGTTGACAATGGAACAAAAAGAACGTAGTATAGTGCAGGATGCACCTGCCAGGCAGACTCCGACAGGATAGGACAAGGTGGAAGCAAACGAGACGACAGCTTGCTTCTGGCATCAAAAACACAAACAAGAATCAGACACTGAAAGTAGCAGGAACAGAGAGAGAAATAGAGACCTAATCAGAGGGGGAAGAGAGAACAGGTGTGAAAGAGTGAATGAGCTAGTTAGGGGAGATGTAGAACAGCTGAAGAATGAGAGACAGAGAAGGTAACCTAAAAAGACCAGCAGAGAGAGACAGAGTGAAGAGAAAGGACAGGAACAGACATAACAAGACATGACAGAGAGAGTGAGAGAGAGAGAGAGAAAGAGAGAGAGAGAGAGAGAGAGAGAGAGAGAGAGAGAGAGAGAGAGAGAGAGAGAGAGAGAGAGAGAGAGAGAGAGAGAGAGAAAATAACAACGTTATTTAAAAACAGTATGACTAGATAGCAGTTTGACTGGATAAATGTATGACTGGATAACAGTTTGACTAGATAAATGTATGACTGGATAACAGTATGTCTGTATAACAGTTTGACTGGATAACAGTTTGACTGGATAACAGTTTGACTGGATAACAGTTTGACTGGATAACAGTATGTCTGGATAACAGTTTGAATGGAAAACAGTATGTTTGGATAAGAGTTTAACAGGATAACAGTTTGACTGGATAACTGTATGACTGGATAACTATATGACTGGATAACTATATGACTGGATAACTGTATGACTGGATAACTGTATGACTGTATAACAGTTTGACTGGATAACAGTTTGACTGGAAAACAGTTTGACTGGATACCAGTTTGACTGTATAACAGTTTGACTGGATAACAGTTTGACTGGAAAACAGTTTGACTGGATACCAGTTTGACTGGATAACTGTATGACTGGATAACTGTATGACTGGATAACAGTTTGACTGGATAACAGTTTGACTGGATAACAGTTTGACTGGATAACTGTTTGACTGGATAACTGTATGACTGGATAACTCTATGACTGGATAACTCTATGACTGGATACCAGTTTGACTGGATAACTGTATGACTGGATAACTGTATGACTGGATAACAATTTGACTGGATACCAGTTTGACTGGATAACAGTATGTTTGGATACCAGTTTGACTGGATAACTGTATGGCTGGATAACTGTATGACTGGATAACTGTATGACTGGAAAACAGTTTGACTGGATAACAGTATGTTTGGATAACAGTTTGACTGGATAACAGTTTGACTGGATAACAGTTTGACTGGATAACTGTATGACTGGATAACTGTATGACTGGATAACAGTTTGACTGGATAACAGTATGTTTGGATAACAGTTTGACTGGATAACAGTTTGACTGGATAACAGTTTGACTGGATAACAGTATGGTTGGAAAACTGTATGACTGGATAACAGTTTGACTGGATAACAGTATGGTTGGATAACTGTATGACTGGATAACAGTTTGACTGGATAACTGTATGACTGGATAACTGTATGACTGGATAACTGTATGACTGGAAATCAGTTTGACTGGATAACAGTATGTTTGGATAACAGTTTGACTGGATAACAGTTTGACTGGATAACAGTTTGACTGGATAACTGTATGACTGGATAACTGTATGACTGGATAACAGTTTGACTGGATAACAGTATGTTTGGATAACAGTTTGACTGGATAACAGTTTGACTGGATAACAGTTTGACTGGATAACAGTATGGTTGGATAACTGTATGACTGGATAACAGTTTGACTGGATAACAGTACGGTTGGATAACTGTATGACTGGATAACAGTTTGACTGGATAACTGTATGACTGGATAACAGTTTGACTGGATAACAGTTTGACTGGATAACAGTATGGTTGGATAACAGTTTGACTGGATAACAGTATGGTTGGATAACAGTTTGACTGGATAACTGTATGACTGGATAACAGTTTGACTGGATAACAGTATGGTTGGATAACTGTATGACTGGATAACAGTTTGACTGGATAACTGTATGACTGGATAACAGTTTGACTGGATAACAGTATGGTTGGATAACTGTATGACTGGATAACAGTATGGTTGGATAACAGTTTGACTGGATAACAGTATGGTTGGATAACAGTTTGACTGGATAACAGTTTGACCGGATAACAGTTTGACTGGATAACAGTATGGTTGGATAACTGTATGACTGGATAACAGTATGGTTGGATAACAGTTTGACTGGATAACAGTATGGTTGGATAACAGTTTGACTGGATAACAGTTTGACTGGATAACTGTATGACTGGATAACTGTATGACTGGATAACAGTTTGACTGGTTAACAATTTGACTGGATAAACAGTTTGACTGGAAAAACAGTTTGACTGGATAACAGTATGGTTGGAAAACTGTATGACTGGATAACAGTTTGACTGGATAACAGTATGGTTGGATAACTGTATGACTGGATAACAGTTTGACTGGATAACTGTATGACTGGATAACTGTATGACTGGATAACTGTATGACTGGAAATCAGTTTGACTGGATAACAGTATGTTTGGATAACAGTTTGACTGGATAACAGTTTGACTGGATAACAGTTTGACTGGATAACTGTATGACTGGATAACTGTATGACTGGATAACAGTTTGACTGGATAACAGTATGTTTGGATAACAGTCTGACTGGATAACAGTTTGACTGGATAACAGTTTGACTGGATAACAGTATGGTTGGATAACTGTATGACTGGATAACAGTTTGACTGGATAACAGTACGGTTGGATAACTGTATGACTGGATAACAGTTTGACTGGATAACTGTATGACTGGATAACAGTTTGACTGGATAACAGTTTGACTGGATAACAGTATGGTTGGATAACAGTTTGACTGGATAACAGTATGGTTGGATAACTGCATGACTGGATAACAGTATGGTTGGATAACAGTTTGACTGGATAACAGTATGGTTGGATAACTGTATGACTGGATAACAGTTTGACTGGATAACAGTTTGACTGGATAACAGTATGGTTGGATAACTGTATGACTGGATAACAGTTTGACTGGATATCAGTTTGACTGGATAACAGTATGGCTGGATAACAGTTTGACTGGATAACAGTATGTTTGGATAACAGTTTGACTGGATAACTGTATGACTGGATAACAGTTTGACTGGATAACAGTATGGTTGGATAACTGTATGACTGGATAACAGTTTGACTGGATAACTGTATGACTGGATAACAGTTTGACTGGATAACAGTATGGATGGATAACTGTATGACTGGATAACAGTATGGTTGGATAACAGTTTGACTGGATAACAGTTTGACAGGATAACAGTTTGACTAGATAACAGTTTGACTGGATAATAGTATCTTTGGATAACAGTTTGACTGGATAACTGTATGACTGGATAACTGTATGACTGGATAAGAGTTTGACTGGATAACTGTATGACTGGATAACAGTTTGACTGGATAACTGTATGACTGGATAACAGTTTGACTGGATAACAGTTTGACTGGATAACAGTTTGACTGGATAACAGTTTGACAGGATAACAGTTTGACTAGATAACAGTTTGACTGGATAATAGTATCTTTGGATAACAGTTTGACTGGATAACAGTTTGACTGGATAACAGTATGTTTGCATAACAGTTTGACTGGATAACAGTTTGACTGGATAACTGTATGACTGGATAACAGTTTGACTGGATAACAGTTTGACTGGATAACAGTTTGACAGGATAATAGTTTGACTAGATAACAGTTTGACTGGATAATAGTATCTTTGGATAACAGTTTGACTGGATAACTGTATGACTGGATAACTGTATGACTGGATAAGAGTTTGACTGGATAACTGTATGACTGGATAACAGTTTGACAGGATAACAGTATGTTTGGATAACAGTTTGACTGGATAAAAGTTTGACAGGATAACAGTTTGACTGGATAACAGTATGGTTGGATAACAGTTTGACTGGATAACAGTTTGACTGGATAACAGTTTGACTGGATAACAGTATGTTTGGATAACAGTTTGACTGGATAACAGTTTGACTGGATAACTGTATGACTGGATAACAGTTTGACTGGATAACAGTTTGACTGGATAACAGTTTGACTGGATAACAGTTTGACAGGATAACAGTTTGACTAGATAACAGTTTGACTGGATAATAGTATCTTTGGATAACAGTTTGACTGGATAACTGTATGACTGGATAACTGTATGACTGGATAAGAGTTTGACTGGATAACTGTATGACTGGATAACAGTTTGACAGGATAACAGTATGTTTGGATAACAGTTTGACTGGATAAAAGTTTGACTGGATAACAATTTGACTGGATAAACAGTTTGACTGGAAAAACAGTTTGACTGGATAACAGTATGTTTGGACAACAGTTTGACTGGATAACAGTTTGACTGGATAACTGTATGACTGGATAACAGTTTGACTGGATAACAGTTTGACTGGATAACAGTTTGACTGGATAACAGTTTGACAGGATAACAGTTTGACTAGATAACAGTTTGACTGGACAACAGTATGTTTGGATAACAGTTTGACTGGATAACTGTATGACTGGATAACTGTATGACTGGAAAACAGTTTGACTGGTTAACAATTTGACTGGATAAACAGTTTGACTGGAAAAACAGTTTGACTGGATAACAGTCTGTTTGGATAACAGTTTGACTGGATAACAGTTTGACTGGATAACAGTTTGACTGGATAACAGTATGGTTGGATAACTGTATGACTGGATAACAGTTTGACTGGATAACAGTTTGACAGGATAACAGTTTGACTGGATAAACAGTTTGACTGGATAACAGTTTGACTGGATAAACAGTTTGACTGGATAAACAGTTTGACTGGATAAACAGTTTGACTGGATAAACAGTTTGACTGGATAAACAGTTTGACTGGATAACAGTTTGACTGGATAACAGTTTGACTGGATAACTGTTTGACTGGATAACTGTATGACTGGATAACTCTATGACTGGATAACTCTATGACTGGATAACAGTTTGACTGGATACCAGTTTGACTGGATAACTGTATGACTGGATAACTGTATGACTGGATAACAATTTGACTGGACACCAGTTTGACTGGATAACAGTATGTTTGGATACCAGTTTGACTGGATAACTGTATGGCTGGATAACTGTATGACTGGATAACTGTATGACTGGAAAACAGTTTGACTGGATAACAGTATGTTTGGATAACAGTTTGACTGGATAACAGTTTGACTGGATAACAGTTTGACTGGATAACTGTATGACTGGATAACTGTATGACTGGATAACAGTTTGACTGGATAACAGTATGTTTGGATAACAGTTTGACTGGATAACAGTTTGACTGGATAACAGTTTGACTGGATAACAGTATGGTTGGATAACTGTATGACTGGATAACAGTTTGACTGGATAACAGTATGGTTGGATAACTGTATGACTGGATAACAGTTTGACTGGATAACTGTATGACTGGATAACTGTATGACTGGATAACTGTATGACTGGAAATCAGTTTGACTGGATAACAGTATGTTTGGATAACAGTTTGACTGGATAACTGTATGACTGGATAACTGTATGACTGGATAACAGTTTGACTGGATAACAGTTTGACTGGATAACAGTTTGACTGGATAACAGTATGGTTGGATAACAGTTTGACTGGATAACAGTATGTTTGGATAACAGTTTGACTGGATAACAGTTTGACTGGATAACAGTTTGACTGGATAACAGTATGGTTGGATAACTGAATGACTGGATAACAGTATGGTTGGATAACAGTATGACTGGATAACAGTATGGTTGGATAACAGTTTGACTGGATAACAGTTTGACTGGATAACAGTTTGACTGGATAACAGTTTGTTTGGATAACAGTTTGACTGGATAACAGTTTGACTGGATAACTGTATGACTGGATAACAGTTTGACTGGATAACAGTTTGACTGGATAACAGTTTGACAGGATAATAGTTTGACTAGATAACAGTTTGACTGGATAATAGTATCTTTGGATAACAGTTTGACTGGATAACTGTATGACTGGATAACTGTATGACTGGATAAGAGTTTGACTGGATAAAAGTTTGACAGGATAACAGTTTGACTGGATAACAGTATGGTTGGATAACAGTTTGACTGGATAACAGTTTGACTGGATAACAGTTTGACTGGATAACATTATGTTTGGATAACAGTTTGACTGGATAACAGTTTGACTGGATAACTGTATGACTGGATAACAGTTTGACTGGATAACAGTTTGACTGGATAACAGTTTGACTGGATAACAGTTTGACAGGATAACAGTTTGACTAGATAACAGTTTGACTGGATAATAGTATCTTTGGATAACAGTTTGACTGGATAACTGTATGACTGGATAACTGTATGACTGGATAAGAGTTTGACTGGATAACTGTATGACTGGATAACAGTTTGACAGGATAACAGTATGTTTGGATAACAGTTTGACTGGATAAAAGTTTGACTGGATAACAATTTGACTGGATAAACAGTTTGACTGGAAAAACAGTTTGACTGGATAACAGTATGTTTGGACAACAGTTTGACTGGATAACAGTTTGACTGGATAACTGTATGACTGGATAACAGTTTGACTGGATAACAGTTTGACTGGATAACAGTTTGACTGGATAACAGTTTGACAGGATAACAGTTTGACTAGATAACAGTTTGACTGGACAACAGTATGTTTGGATAACAGTTTGACTGGATAACTGTATGACTGGATAACTGTATGACTGGAAAACAGTTTGACTGGTTAACAATTTGACTGGATAAACAGTTTGACTGGAAAAACAGTTTGACTGGATAACAGTATGTTTGGATAACAGTTTGACTGGATAACAGTTTGACTGGATAACAGTTTGACTGGATAACAGTATGGTTGGATAACTGTATGACTGGATAACAGTTTGACTGGATAACAGTTTGACTGGATAACTGTATGACTGGATAACAGTTTGACTGGATAACAGTTTGACTGGATAACTGTATGACTGGATAACAATTTGACTGGATAAACAGTTTGACTGGATAACAGTTTGACTGGATAAACAGTTTGACTGGATAAACAGTTTGACTGGATAAACAGTTTGACTGGATAAACAGTTTGACTGGATAACAGTTTGACTGGATAACAGTTTGACTGGATAACTGTTTGACTGGATAACTGTATGACTGGATAACTCTATGACTGGATAACTCTATGACTGGATAACAGTTTGACTGGATACCAGTTTGACTGGATAACTGTATGACTGGATAACTGTATGACTGGATAACAATTTGACTGGATACCAGTTTGACTGGATAACAGTATGTTTGGATACCAGTTTGACTGGATAACTGTATGGCTGGATAACTGTATGACTGGATAACTGTATGACTGGAAAACAGTTTGACTGGATAACAGTATGTTTGGATAACAGTTTGACTGGATAACAGTTGGACTGGATAACAGTTTGACTGGATAACTGTATGACTGGATAACTGTATGACTGGATAACAGTTTGACTGGATAACAGTATGTTTGGATAACAGTTTGACTGGATAACAGTTTGACTGGATAACAGTTTGACTGGATAACAGTATGGTTGGATAACTGTATGACTGGATAACAGTTTGACTGGATAACAGTATGGTTGGATAACTGTATGACTGGATAACAGTTTGACTGGATAACTGTATGACTGGATAACTGTATGACTGGATAACTGTATGACTGGAAATCAGTTTGACTGGATAACAGTATGTTTGGATAACAGTTTGACTGGATAACAGTTTGACTGGATAACAGTTTGACTGGATAACTGTATGACTGGATAACTGTATGACTGGATAACAGTTTGACTGGATAACAGTTTGACTGGATAACAGTTTGACTGGATAACAGTATGGTTGGATAACTGTATGACTGGATAACAGTTTGACTGGATAACATTATGGTTGGATAACTGTATGACTGGATAACAGTTTGACTGGATAACTGTATGACTGGATAACAGTTTGACTGGTTAACAGTTTGACTGGATAACAGTATGGTTGGATAACAGTTTGACTGGATAACAGTATGGTTGGATAACTGTATGACTGGATAACAGTATGGTTGGATAACAGTTTGACTGGATAACAGTATGGTTGGATAACTGTATGACTGGATAACAGTTTGACTGGATAACAGTTTGACTGGATAACAGTTTGACTGGATAACAGTATGGTTGGATAACTGTATGACTGGATAACAGTTTGACTGGATAACAGTATGGTTGGATAACTGTATGACTGGATAACAGTTTGACTGGATAACTGTATGACTGGATAACAGTTTGACTGGATAACAGTTTGACTGGATAACAGTATGGTTGGATAACAGTTTGACTGGATAACAGTATGGTTGGATAACTGTATGACTGGATAACAGTATGGTTGGATAACAGTTTGACTGGATAACAGTATGGTTGGATACTGTATGACTGGATAACAGTTTGACTGGATAACAGTTTGACTGGATAACAGTATGGTTGGATAACAGTTTGACTGGATAACAGTATGGTTGGATAACTGTATGACTGGATAAAAGTTTGACTGGATAACAGTTTGACTGGATAACAGTATGGTTGGATAACAGTTTGACTGGATAACAGTATGCTTGGATAACAGTTTGACTGGATAACTGTATGACTGGATAACAGTATGGTTGGATAACTGTATGACTGGATAACAGTTTGACTGGATAACAGTTTGACTGGATAACAGTATGGTTGGATAACAGTTTGACTGGATAACAGTATGTTTGGATAACAGTTTGACTGGATAACTGTATGACTGGATAACAGTATATTTGGATAACAGTTTGACTGGATAACAGTTGGACTGGATAACAGTTTGACTGGATAACTGTATGACTGGATAACTGTATGACTGGATAACAGTTTGACTGGATAACAGTATGTTTGGATAACAGTTTGACTGGATAACAGTTTGACTGGATAACAGTTTGACTGGATAACAGTATGGTTGGATAACTGTATGACTGGATAACAGTTTGACTGGATAACAGTATGGTTGGATAACTGTATGACTGGATAACAGTTTGACTGGATAACTGTATGACTGGATAACTGTATGACTGGATAACTGTATGACTGGAAATCAGTTTGACTGGATAACAGTATGTTTGGATAACAGTTTGACTGGATAACAGTTTGACTGGATAACAGTTTGACTGGATAACTGTATGACTGGATAACTGTATGACTGGATAACAGTTTGACTGGATAACAGTTTGACTGGATAACAGTTTGACTGGATAACAGTATGGTTGGATAACTGTATGACTGGATAACAGTTTGACTGGATAACATTATGGTTGGATAACTGTATGACTGGATAACAGTTTGACTGGATAACTGTATGACTGGATAACAGTTTGACTGGTTAACAGTTTGACTGGATAACAGTATGGTTGGATAACAGTTTGACTGGATAACAGTATGGTTGGATAACTGTATGACTGGATAACAGTATGGTTGGATAACAGTTTGACTGGATAACAGTATGGTTGGATAACTGTATGACTGGATAACAGTTTGACTGGATAACAGTTTGACTGGATAACAGTTTGACTGGATAACAGTATGGTTGGATAACTGTATGACTGGATAACAGTTTGACTGGATAACAGTATGGTTGGATAACTGTATGACTGGATAACAGTTTGACTGGATAACTGTATGACTGGATAACAGTTTGACTGGATAACAGTTTGACTGGATAACAGTATGGTTGGATAACAGTTTGACTGGATAAAAGTATGGTTGGATAACTGTATGACTGGATAACAGTATGGTTGGATAACAGTTTGACTGGATAACAGTATGGTTGGATACTGTATGACTGGATAACAGTTTGACTGGATAACAGTTTGACTGGATAACAGTATGGTTGGATAACTGTATGACTGGATAACAGTTTGACTGGATAACAGTATGGTTGGATAACTGTATGACTGGATAACAGTTTGACTGGATAACTGTATGACTGGATAACAGTTTGACTGGATAACAGTTTGACTGGATAACAGTATGGTTGGATAACAGTTTGACTGGATAAAAGTATGGTTGGATAACTGTATGACTGGATAACAGTATGGTTGGATAACAGTTTGACTGGATAACAGTATGGTTGGATACTGTATGACTGGATAACAGTTTGACTGGATAACAGTTTGACTGGATAACAGTATGGTTGGATAACAGTTTGACTGGATAACAGTATGGTTGGATAACTGTATGACTGGATAAAAGTTTGACTGGATAACAGTTTGACTGGATAACAGTATGGTTGGATAACAGTTTGACTGGATAACAGTATGCTTGGATAACAGTTTGACTGGATAACTGTATGACTGGATAACAGTATGGTTGGATAACTGTATGACTGGATAACAGTTTGACTGGATAACAGTTTGACTGGATAACAGTATGGTTGGATAACAGTTTGACTGGATAACAGTATGTTTGGATAACAGTTTGACTGGATAACTGTATGACTGGATAACAGTTTGACTGGATAACAGTATGGTTGGATAACTGTATGACTGGATAACAGTTTGACTGGATAACAGTATGGTTGGATAACAGTTTGACTGGATAACAGTATGGTTGGATAACAGTTTGACTGGAAAACAGTTTGACTTGATAACAGTTTGACTGGATAACAGTATGTTTGGATAACAGTTTGACTGGATAACAGTTTGACTGGATAACAGTATGGTTGGATAACAGTTTGACTGGATAACAGTATGGTTGGATAACAGTTTGACTGGAAAACAGTTTGACTGGATAACAGTTTGACTGGATAACAGTTTGACAGGATAACAGTTTGACTAGATAACAGTTTGACTGGATAATAGTATCTTTGGATAACAGTTTGACTGGATAACTGTATGACTGGATAACTGTATGACTGGATAAGAGTTTGACTGGATAACTGTATGACTGGATAACAGTTTGACAGGATAACAGTATGTTTGGATAACAGTTTGACTGGATAAAAGTTTGACAGGATAACAGTTTGACTGGATAACAGTTTGACTGGATAACAGTTTGACTGGATAATAGTATCTTTGGATAAGAGTTTGACTGGATAACTGTATGGCTGGATAACAGTTTGACAGGATAACAGTATGTTTGGATAACAGTTTGACTGGATAAAAGTTTGACTGGATAACAATTTGACTGGATAAACAGTTTGACTGGAAAAACAGTTTGACTGGATAACAGTATGTTTGGACAACAGTTTGACTGGATAACAGTTTGACTGGATAACTGTATGACTGGATAACAGTTTGACTGGATAACAGTTTGACTGGATAACAGTTTGACAGGATAACAGTTTGACTAGATAACAGTTTGACTGGATAAACAGTTTGACTGGATAAACAGTTTGACTGGACAACAGTATGTTTGGATAACAGTTTGACTGGATAACTGTATGACTGGATAACTGTATGACTGGATAACAGTTTGACTGGTTAACAATTTGACTGGATAAACAGTTTGACTGGAAAAACAGTTTGACTGGATAACAGTTTGTTTGGATAACAGTTTGACTGGATAACAGTTTGACTGGATAACAGTTTGACTGGATAACAGTTTGACAGGATAACAGTTTGACTGGATAACAGTTTGACTGGATAAACATTTTGACTGGATAACAGTTTGACTGGATAAACAGTTTGACTGGATAACAGTTTGACTGGATAAACAGTTTGACTGGATAACAGTATGACTGGATAAACATTTTGACTGGATAACAGTATGACTGGATAACTGTATGACTGGATAACAGTTTGACTGGATAAACAGTTTGACTGGATAACAGTTTGACTGGATAAACATTTTGACTGGATAACAGTTTGACTGGATAAACAGTTTGACTGGATAACAGTTTGACTGGATAAACAGTTTGACTGGATAACAGTATGACTGGATAAACATTTTGACTGGATAACAGTATGACTGGATAACTGTATGACTGGATAACAGTTTGACTGGATAAACAGTTTGACTGGATAACAGTTTGACTGGATAACAGTTTGACTGGATAACAGTTTGACTGGATAAACATTTTGACTGGATAACAGTATGACTGGAAAACAGTTTGACTGGATAACAGTATGACTGGATAAACAGTTTGACTGGATAACAGTATGACTGGATAATCAGTTTGACTGGATAACTGTATGACTGGATAACAGTTTGAGTGGATAACTGTTTGAGTGGATAACTGTTTGAATGGATAACTCTATGACTAGATAACAGTTTGACTGGATAACTGTATGAATGGATAACTGTATGACTGGATAACAATACAACTGGAATAACTGTATGACTGAATAACAGTATTGTTTGATAATATTGTGACTGGATAACAGTATGACTGTATGATAGGATAACTGTATGACTGGATGACTGTATGATAGGGTAACAGTTTGACTGGATAAGAGTTTGATTGGGTAACAGTTTGACTGGATAACAGTATAAATGGATTACAATACAACTGGATAACTGTATGACAGTATAACTGGATAACATTATGATGAATAACAGTATTATTTGATAATATTGTGACTGAATAACAGTATTGTTTGATAATATTGTGACTGGATAATAGTATGACTCTATTATAGGATAACTGTTTGACTGGATGACTGTATTATATGATAACAGTGTGACTGGATAACTGGATAACTGGTGCGCGATGAGACAAGGATTTCCCTACCAGCCAAACCCTCCCTAATCCGCTAGGCCAATTGTGCGTCGCCCCAAGGAACCTCCCGGTCACGGCCTCGGCCAGTTACGACAGAGCCTGGGCGCAAACCCAGAGTCTCTGGTTGCACGGCTGGCGCTGCAGTACAGCGCCCTTAACCACTGCGGCACCCGGGAGGCGCAGATACTGTTTTAAAGCAAATTTCTACAGCAATGGTGAAGACGTGATCAATACGTGTTGATGATTTCCTGAACTATTTGTAACTACTCTGGTAGGCTGACTGTTAACCTGAGCCAGGTTGCAGACATTGACCTTGACTACACCATATCTGTCTCGCAGCTGTGGCCCCTGTCTTTGCCTCACCCCTCCCAATAGCCTGCAGGTAGAGACTTAATAAACTGACAGGACAGAGTCTGGGGTCCTGACACCTCATTGGCTGCCTGCATGTGTTCATGGACCCTGTGGCCCCTCAGTGGTCGTTACAAAGTGCCCAGGGCACTGTAGGACGTCCCCATATGATCTCCCTTCTGTCTCGGGCTCTAGTCAACAGTAGTGCACTATATGCATAATAGGTTGTGTTTTGGGACACAGCCTCTGCATCTCTTGATATGCCAGTGACTGTGTTTATGAAGATGTCTAATGTCTATGTCTTATTTGCAACATATTTGGCCAATCAATGGAGGTTCCTTGGTTACCATGGCATTTCTGAGCAGGAAGTATCTGGTGTCAGGGAGGTGGAGATGTGTTCTGGAGGCGGCAGGTGGATGGCAGAGGCAGGGTCATTTGTGTCTGTTGTGTGTTCTCCTCATTCCTTCCTCCTATACCATGTGGAGCCACCAGCTGCCCCACCAAGAACCACAGAGAGGTCAATGCACCCACATTCACTTCACTCCTTTGGATACAGCCTTAGTTTCTAGCAAAGAACAGCTAGTGCACAGCTAACTAAGTAAGTTAATTGTTCCGTCCCACGGTTAGCCAATATGTTTTTATAGCTAGCTAAGGTTGTGTACCGTTAGTTATCGGTCACTTCTACCCTGTTTTGCTAGGCACGGTAGTGCCAGACACCTGTCTTTGCAAATGACAATGTCTACAGTTCGTTTTACATTTAGCGATTGTGACGCACCTTCAATGCATATGCACTTTACATGTGGAAAATGACAATGTTGTAATGTATTCTATTCATCTAAAGCTACATAAAGCTACACAATTGCTGTGTAAAAATGTTACATGAGAACATGTAACAAATACAGAATATAAAGCTGTCCTTCTGTTGTTGTGTGCCTTTGTTTCTAAATGCTCCAGTATATTCATATTGAAGTTATAAACCTCAATGCATGCAATAATATCTCTAACAGACAACTGAGAAAAATAACTAACATACCTTTGAATGAGAATGTAAGGAAAGCAGAATAAAAGAGAGAATGTAAGGAAAGCAGAATAAAAGACCCCCTTGTCTCTCTTTTTCTCTGAGAGGCCATAAGTATCCTAGTACCCAACGACCTCTTGAGAGCTCACCCGACCACTTTCTCTTTTTTAACTGTGGCCCGACAATGAGCTCGCACCTCTTTTCACCGGCTGATCAAATCAGTCATTAACCCTGTAAAAACACATTGTCTTTAAGAAAGGGGAGTGGTGGGGAGGAGGCATTCATCTCAATAGAGCGTTTCAGGGTGTAGAGAATTACCTTCATATGGCCAGAAGAACGCCTGGGTCTCAATTAGATGTATAACAGAGAGAGAGGGGGAACAATTTGGCTGGTCCCTATTAGCAGATGAAAGGGCTATTCTCTATTATTCCTCTGGTCCTGGTGGTGGTTTAAGTTGTGGGAAACCCCTGGGTTCCTTCAGCAGGAGGAGTGACTTGGGCTGCTTCCCAATTAGAACCCCATTCCCTATATAGTGCCCTACTTTTCAACAGAGCCCTATGGACACTGGTCAAAAGTAATGCACTACTTAGAGAATAGGGTGCCCTTTGGGACGTAGGTAGGTGGGAAATGGGGGTGGAGGAGAGACAATGGGTTTAGATATCTCCTGTCACTAAGTCCTACAGAGCCCTTTGGTCCAATAAATTACCACTATAGAGAAGGTAATGGGAGAACGATTAGAATGGACACAATATTAGAATTTTTGTTGTTGTAATTTTTACCACCTTTTTCTCCCCAATTTCTCCCCAATTTTGTAATTACCATCCTGTCCCATCACTGCAACTCCACAATGGGCTCAGGAGATATGAAGGTCGAGTCCTGCGTCCTCTGAAACATGACCCGCCAAGCCACTCGCTTCTTAACAACCACTCGCTTAACCTGGAAGCCAGCTGCACCAATGTGTCGGAGGAAACACAGTTCAACTGATGACCAAAGTCAGCCTGCAGGCGAGACTCCTGGTCATGGGATCAAACCCCAGACTGTAGTGATACTGCAACACTGCGATGCAGTGCCTTAGACCGCTGCACCACTCGGTAGGCCCCCTAAAGGACTTATTCTATAGCTAATTTCATTTGCCTACCATTTTCTGTCCTCAAACAGAAGAAAATTACTTTCTCATGCTGTAAATCATATATTGTGGAGACAATTGGCTGAAGTTGGAGACTTGTATCTCCATCACCAACTTCAAACATCTGCTATCTGAGCAGCTAACCGATTGCTGCTGCTGTACATAGTCTATCGGTAAATAGCCCACCCAATTTACCTTCCTCATCCCCATACTGTTCATATTTATTTACTTTTCTGCTCTTTTGCACACCAGTATCTCTACCTGTACATTACCATCTGATAATTTATCACTCCAGTGTTTATCTGCAAAATTGTAATTATTCACCTACCTCCTCATGCCTTTTGCACACAATGTATATAGATTCTCTTTTTTTTCTTTTTTTTCTACTGTGTTATTGACTTGTTTATTGTTTACTCCAGGTGTAACTATGTGTTGTCTGTTCGCACTGCTATGCTTTATCTTGGCCAGGTCGCAGTTGTAAATGAAAACTTGTTCTCAACTAGCCTACCTGGTTAAATAAAAGTTAAATAAAAAAATTGAGAGTCTCTCTTTCACACAGATACCGTTGGGGTTCACAGTGCACTTTTGTTTCAGAGAAAATGTTGGCCAAAAACATCAAAACAACATGGTCAAATGCAATAGCTCCTACCTAACCCTAGGAACAAGGCACAGAGGCTCCCCAAAAAAAAGAAAGGTGGTCTTTATACTGTACTGTATTCAGAATGTTTTTCATCTTTACCCCCAAACCAGTGTAACAGTCGTCTAGGGATCCCACTTAGAATGCTGTGGTGTTCCAGAGGTTCTAGAGCCGGAATTCCCAAACTTGGTCCCGGGGCCCCCCCTGGGTGTACTTTTCCCCCCCTAGCACTACACAGCTGATTCAAATAACTAACTCATCAAACTTTTATTATTTTAATCTGTTCTAGCGCCTCATCAAACAGTCGTTCTTGCCATGGCTTGCTGTGACGAGTCAGTGCGAACACTGGAATCTTGGAACCATCATATAAAACGATAATAAAAAACACATACAATTTCCACTTATCAGAAATGAAAAGGTGCAGTAGTCAAATGTTAAATGTCATGGTATTTAAGCACTCTGCGGGTGATAGACGTAGGCACAAAATAAAATGAAATGAGCATCATTAAACGAAAATAAAAAGTGACAGAGGCAGGGGTACGTGCCATACAAAGGAGGCACTTCTTTCTGGCTGGTTCTATATTGTGTGTGAGTTATTACCCCTAGACTGAGTCAAATAAAGTCCTAAACAATCAGGCTTGTTTGAGGGGACCATGACCATGATGCATAGACCGAAGGTCCTCAATTACTCAGTCTTACCCATAGAGATCCTTTTAAATTACTAGAGGGACTATGTCATAAACCCTCAAAGTTCCACAATGTGGTCAAATGGCAGCCATATTGGTCAGGGAGAAATCAAAACCAGTCTAATTGGAATGAATGGCAGTAGAGGCATAATCCAGATTGTATTTATGTAGGAAAATAAAAGTAAGGCATGTGATATGTGTAACGGGTGCGCTGAGAGCCAGGAAGCAAGTTCAGGGAGTGAGTGTTTTAATAAATAAACGCAACTAAATACAAAACAGGAAACGCAAACAAAGCACAGACATGACACTGAAACAGAAACAATGATGCCTGGGGAAAGGACCAAAAGGAGGTACATGTATAGGGCATGGTGTGTCCGAAGGTGACAGATGTGTGCCATAACGAGCAGACTAGTGACCTGGAGGCTGAAGAGGTAGCACACTTGACAATATGTCAGAAATTGTGTAAAATAAGTATTGTCAACCTAAAATAAATACAATTTTTACAGGTTTTACGAAAACTGTCTTTATACTGTAAATATTCTCTAAAATATGTGTAAACAGATCATACATGTCTACATTTAGGTTTCCTTGGAAAGCTGTGATTGCTTTTATATCATAAAATATCAGCACTTGTTGCATTTGCAACTTTTCTAAGTCTTATCATCAACTGATGTTAGTCAGTGTATGGCTGTAGATTGACTGTATTGTTCGAATTAAATGTTGGCATATTGGCAGTTAATTTAGAATAACTTTCTGGCAGGCTAGATCACAAGATACAGTGTGGATAAATTCTATTAATTATTACAAATACAGAACTGACAAATTATGGTTGACTAACTTCCTGACCAAAATGGCAGAGATTTATCCCATCATAATAGGTTCATGTCCATTCTCGAATTCAAATGACTAATTCTATGGGCTCACCTCACCTCTGCCTAAGCTTCACCCCCCTACCCCGCGCCAACTCAACTACCTTATGCCACTCATGATTTCTAGTTGCCAAATTAGGACCCAATTAGAAGCAATCTGCCTTACATTGTGACATTTATTACCATCAGGATTTGATTAAGCACCAACAAGGTGTACTCTGATTGTTCTGTCAGTGGGTAAAGCCTAACTCTTATGGTTGTTAACCGTTTCTACACACGACAGAAACCTTCAGGAACCAGCCATTGCCTTATTTCGTTTTGGACAAACTGTTGTGTAGAAATATATAGTGTAGAAAATGGAGATCAATTATCTGGAGCTTGTGCGTTACGGCTCGCAAAAGCCAAGTCTTGTTCAAGGCTACCTACTTAACTGGTAGGTAGCGTCTGATCCTCAGTTAAAGTTCAGCTATGTTTGGTGTCACACACACACTTGCACACAAAAGGCTATTTTCCTATCAGCCCAGTTCAGTATAGTTGTGTCTGTAATCATTACAGCTGTGCTGCATATATTATTCATAATTTGATTAAAGGTGAATTTCACTCTGGCTCTGCCATGTCAAATAGTCATTACTATATTAACAACATTACATTTTTATCATAAACATCACAATTATCCAAACTACAAGCTAGAATTAGCACATTTTAATTTCACTGGTAGATTCAGGAAGTTTCAAATCCCTGTGTAGTTGTCTGCACATAGTGAACCACAAAATGCAGCATTCGTAGGAAATGCTAATCTCGCCCACTAGGTAAAGGGGGGCGTGCCCACAAATTTGAGAAATGGCATTGTTTACTTCGAACGGCCAACACACAGTGATCTCAGAACTTCTCTAGGCACGATTTGTTTGAAAACATTTGTTTTTCACTGTTTGTCATCATGCCCGTGTGGTGTTCTGTGGCTGGCTGTGGTAATTACAAACAAGTGCAAAAACGTGTTATATTTCACCATTCTACCTTCCAAAGAATCACCCCGATTCTGCTTGTGGCTTGCGGCAATTAAAACTGATGCTGTGACCAAAGATTATTTGAGGGATTTTCAGGCTGAACTGATGAGGAACCCATTTTGACTACAGTTAGAAAGTGATGTGATACCATAAAATGTTTTTCCTTCACAACAAAACAGATGATTCTTAATTAGAGAACCTAACATTAGCTAGTTTGATAGCCTAGCTGGGTAAGTTGGCGAGCTAGCTAACATTATAGTCATGTATTGAACTCTGATAGCCAGCTATCTTTTGGTATACTCACTGTCAATCAATTTCTCCTACGCCATAGTAGTCACTGCTAGACTGGTGGCTACTTTCAGCAGAGTAAACTTGTTTGTTTGGTCATTCTATTTATGACTGACATTAGCTGACATGAGCTGGCTAACATTACTCATTTATTATCTCAATTTGGTTGCCATCTATTCCACCTTCGTCTGGAAAACACTACTAAAAATAGAATTGTCAATATAACTAACTCACTCTGTTTGTTATGAATGTGTATAAATCGTCTATGGTTGGTTAGTTGATTCTCAGCCAGTCTCAGCTGGCTAGTTATCTTGCTACCCATTTAGTGATGTTAGTTAGCTAACAGCAAGCTGACAATACTGAAATGTCCATGTTAAGTATGCTTAGCTAGCCAGTCCAATGAAGATCGATACAATTTGTGGAGTGGTTAAATTGTGCATACATGCACATTTTGTTGTAGGTGGTACATAATCTGATTCCACCAACATGTGCTTCCATCCCCTAGCTCTGAACAAGTGAACCTAAGTTGGCCAAAATATTTACAAGCTGATGGCTTGTAAAGATTGCCCAATTTACAGTAAGCGTGACATACACATGAATTGGGAGGTGTTTGTGTGCTTTGTGTTTCTGTTATGGGGTTACAGGTGGTTAGATTTAGCCTGAGGGCCACAGAGTACCTTCCAGACAATGTAATCAATTTAGTGTACTTCTCTTTTTAACTTTTATTTTAGTTAAAAGTTATCTATAGTCATTCCACAGTGCCCGACTGAAAAATACCCCAAAGTGGGGGAATTTTGGGTACACAAGCATGAGGGAGGGGACATACCTTGTGGTTATGGAGCACAATAAGATTGCGGGACAGCAATGAGCAAGGGACACTAAAAGTTATAAAATCAAGACTAGAACAGTAATGACACACCCACCTCAATATTCTCTCTGCAGATTCTCAAAACACAATACAAAGACTGTAAAGGGCTATTTGACAAGAATGATCTGTCAAAGTCAATGGGCTGTGGAGGTTTGCAGACAGTACTTTGAGATGAGGAAAGTGGTTTAGTTTTGCAGGGTTGTGCTCAGACAGTAAATGTCTTGGTGTGTATGAGAGCAATTGAGGTGCCATTTCTCCTCAATCTCCCATACACTTTCAGATATTTTAATGTCTGATGAATTAGTCTACTAATTAATTATTATTATTTTTTTAGTCTCATTCCAAACATCATAAATTGTTGGTTATCTGCACGAACCCAGTCTTCACTATGACTCATCCATACATCAATTGTCTCAGTCAATGATTTATTAACTAACTAAATAATCACAATAATGCATCAACAAACAAACAAAGTAGATATGGTTACAGGGAAATGATAGTGGATGTGCCCTAGTGGGCTAAACTGGTATGGCGGCATGGTAGACAAAGGGACTGAGAAGGGCACAAAATACGAATGACACTACACAGTTGATAATTATAACAATTTAAATGCTAATCCTTTGCACATAATGCTCAGTGTGTCGTCGTGATCTCTGTTGGAATCATCCTTCTTTCTATTGGAAGCTCATTCGCCCGTCTTTCGTGGTTAGAATGGATCCTTCAGAGTCCCATCCAGAAATGTTCTTACAGAATAAACGTTTTGGCGGTTGTCAGCCTTTGCATTCAATGGTACGCAATTCCTAGCTGCAGACTAGTAATTAGTATTGAAGATTTGCTCTTATTCTGTCAGTATTGATAGTCTCAGAGTTCAAAACAACCATTACAACCTCAGCTTATACTTATGTTTTATGGTCTCTACACAAACCTTAGCCCTCTCGGTAATTGAGGTAAGCTTGGTCTGAAGGGAAATTCCCAAGGTGGGGGTTATATCCAGAACAGTAGGAAAGGGCTGTCCCATGATGCCAGATCAATATCTGTGCTCATGGGGCGGGTCTTTGACTTAGTTAAACTCCAAAGGGCGTCGGAGTTTCCTTAATTAAAACGTTTAAAATCACATTACATAATTTCACAAATAGTTTAATCTTTACTCATTCATTTTATACAACAATTAGATGCAAGCCTCACAACGGAGACTCTTGTATAAACAGAGTTATGGTAATGTGGCTGTATTGTCTCTCATGAGTTTCACAAAATTGTACATAATGGACCAGTTCGTAGCTGGATTCTCCCCTGACCGTGTAAACGTTCTCCAAAACAACAAGTTCTGTGATGTGGAAGAGGTTCCTTTGTTCTCCTGTGGAACTCTCTCTCTCTCTATACTGCATGGCCATGTCTCCTCGTGGAATTTACGACCTGAGATAACAGAACCTGGGTGGGAAAGAGAGAGAGAGAGAGGGAGATGGTAGAAAGAGGGGCACGGTACTCGCTATCCCCAAAGAGGGCCACGTCATGACAGGTCTTTTGACCAAACAGATCAGTTCTGAAAAATATCTGATGTGAATTAAGTGGAACAAAAGATCAGAATTGGGCTGCATGTGTAAACGCAACCAGTGTGGCTCAGCATAAAACCATGTAGAACAAGGATCTCCAATCCTGTTCCTGGAGTGCTCCACTCCTGTATGTTTTCACTCCAAACCCAATTGCAACTAATCTTGTTCAGTTTATCAATCCGCTAATTATTAGAATCAGGTGCGCTAGATTTGGGTTGGAGTAAAAACCTGCAGGATGGTAGCTCTTCAGGAACAGCGTTGGAGAGGCCTGATGTACCATAAAATAATATGCATATTTGCTATCAATCTTCTAAATGTGTATGCCCTTTTGGATTCACAGAATACATTTATATAAGATGCATAGTGCTCTGTAGCATGAACCAGATGCTAGACATTCAGACATCCAATGAATGTTTGTTTATTTGTTAAAATCTAAAGTACATTAGAATGTAGAATATTTAATGCTAACTCAAGAGAACTGGTTATTCAACAACCATGTTATATGGTAAAAGTAGTATGGAGAGACACACAAATGCAGAGTACTGTAGTTAGATTGGTACATGAGTGAATGTGATTTCCCCAAAGATTGTTGCCGACATCTTGTCTATTTAAAACCTTCTCTCATCTTTCAAGACAGGTGGGTGTCCACCCCAAAGTGATGTATGTCATGATGACAGAGACATGTCTTGATCAATGAGTGAAAAGACTTGAAATAGTCATGATGGCGGCTCACATATTGTTGGTTTATTTTATGGAGCAAAAAAGTATGTATTTTCATAACAGAGCATTTTCTAATTTCAAACTGACCCTCTGCAACTGGACACATATATTTTATGAGACCCCTGTCTCCCCGAATTGAAGGCGAAGACGGCATCGCTAAGGTTGGTTGAACAGTCTCTGTGTCACACCAAACAGTATCCATCCTATAACTCCCAGTAATGGATACCAAAGATATTTGGTTAAATAACATTATCTGGTGAAACAATCAGTAGCTAAGAGAACTGGTGATCAGCAGAATGGAAGAGGTGGTTATGAGGAAACTGCCATTCCGAAGAAACATACAGTAAAGTTCAGGGAATATTTGGAAAGCTGTGGGAAGAGTGTGGTCACACAGTACAGTCTGTCATACAAAAAACTATTGTACAGTTTGGAAAGCAGTTGAAATGTGCCAGCATAACATCAACATCAGGATAGACTAGTTGAACAGAAATACATGTGCACAGACACAGAGATTACATTCACAACAAAAGCTAGCCCCTCTCCCCCAAAAAATATTCTCTAACCCTAAACCTTTGCATAGGGACAAGACCATACAAATGAGTCTATTTAAGTAGACAGGCAGTATTTAGCAAAAGCCATGTCTATAAAGCATGGTTAGGCAAGTAATTGTATGGTAAAGCCTGCTTCATTTTTAGAAATGTACAACAGTAAATGTTGTATTATTGTTTCTCCTCACTGTTTGGTAGTAAACGTGGCTAGATAGCTTGCTGGATATGCGACACTTGTTATTTACATGCACTGCCGTTCAAAAGTTTGGGGTCTCTAAGAAATGCCCTTGTTTATGAAAGAAAGATAGAAGAAAAGCACATTTTTTGTCTATTAAAATAACATCAAATTGATCAGAAATACAGTGTAGACATTGTTAAAGTTGTAAATGACTATTGTAGCTGGAAACGGGTGATTGTTAATGGAATATCTACATAGGCTTACAGAGGCCCATTAACAGCAACCATCGCTCCTGTGTTCCAATGGCACGTTGTGTTAGCTAATCCAAGTTTATCATTTTGAAGGCTAATTGACCATTAGAAAACCTGTTGTGCTGATTAAGGAAACAATAAAACTGGTCTGCTTTAGACTAGTTCAGTATCTGGAGCATCAATATTTGTAGGTTCGATTACTGGCCAGAAACAAAGTACCTTCTTCTGAAACCATATCTCAGACTGGCCAATAAAAATAAAAACATAAGATGGGCAAACGAACATAGACACTGGACAGAGGGACTCTGCCTGCTTCTTCACTGTTGACATTGAGACTGGTGTTTTGTGGGTACTATTTAATGAAGATGCCAGTTGAGGAATTGTGAGGTGTCTGATTCTCAAACTAGACACTCTAATGTACTTGTCCTCTTGCTCGGTTGTGTACACGGTGTTGTACTAGATCTTCAGTTTCTTGGCAATTTCTTACATAGAATAGCCTTCATTTCTCAGAAAAAGAAAAGACTGACAAGTTTCAGAAGAAGCATATTTCTTTCTGATCATTTTGAGCCTGTAATCGAACCCACAAATGCTGATGCTCAAGATGTCTAGTATAAAGAAGGCCCGTTTTATTATTTATTTAATCAGCACAACAGGTCCTACAGCTCTGTCACACGCTGGGTATGTACACAGTCAATGGTAGACTTCAATGGGACTCCTATGGTAGGTACTCCTATAGCTCATCTCTTGGCTGTAGTTCTGTAGACTATTTTTATCACTGACCTCAACCAAGAGTCTCTCAGAGCATTCACAGTCTGTCCACTGACACCCCTTTCAGATCACAGCAAAACCACAGTCTACTTGAACAGAGCAATACTCAATTATGAGGGATCAAAGCCAAAGGAACTCAATAATATTAAGACATGCTACAGAAAGTAGTGTGGAAACCTACTAAAAACCATTAGTCAAGAACAAATTCAATCCCTTTTAGACAACTTCCTGGAAAAAAAACATTCTACTTTAATAGTGAATGAATAACCTTGGCAGTAGAAAACCTTAAATATATATTTGACCTCTCAGCTTCCAAATCAAATGTAAAATTTTCAAACAGACAACTCAAGAAAGTTTACCTCAACAATTGGACCTTTTTTTCAATTTTTGCCGAAAATGACATAATCTAACTGCCTATAGCTCAGGACCTGAAGCAAGGATATGCATATTCTTGATAGCATTTGAAAGGAAACACTTTGAATTTTGTGAAAATGAAGGAGAATATAACACATTAAATCTGGTAAAAGATAATATAAAGAAAAAAAAACATGTTTTTTTTTGTCCCATCATATTTGAAATACAAGAGAAAGGCCACAATGTATTTTTCCAGTTTAGGAACAATTTAGATTTTGGCCACTAGATGTGCAAAGTTTTAAACTGATCAAATGAACCATTGCATTTATGTTCAAAATGTTGTATCAAGTCTGCCCAAATGTGCCTAATTGGTTTATTATTACATTTTCAAGTGCACTCTCCTCAAACAATAGCATGGTGTTATTTCACTGTAATAGCTACTGTAAATTGGACAGTGCAGTTAGATGAACAAGAATGCAAGCTTTCTGCCCATATCAGATATGTCTATGTCCTGGGAAATGTGCATGTTACTTATAACATGCTAATCATACTAGCGCACATTAGCTCAACAGTCCGGCAGGGGGGAACACCGATCCTGTAGAAGAATTAACAAAAATACAGAGAACTAGAATGCTATTTGGAAACTAGAATGCTATTTGGCACCAAACAGAGAGTTTGTGGCAGAATACATGACCACTGTGACTGACCCAAACTTAAGGAAAGCTTTGACTATGTACAGACTCAGTGAGCACACTGCCCACAAAATGAGGTGGAAATTGAGCGGTGGGTCAGTCATTCTTTGGGGGGCCGCACAGCCCTCCATGTGCTCGCCAGAGGTAGCCTGACTGCCATTAGGTACCGAGATAAGATCCTCAGACCCCTTGTGAGACCATATGCTGGTGCAGTTGGCCCTGGGTTCATCCTAATGCAAGACAATGCTAGACCTCATGTGGCTGGAGTGTGTCAGCAGTTCCTGCAAGAGGAAGGCATCGATGCTATGGACTGGCCCGTCCGTTCCCCAGACCTGAATCCAATTGAGCACATCTGGGACATCATGTCTCGTTCCATCCACCAATGCCACGTTGCACCACAGACTGTCCAGGAGTTGGGGGATGCTTTAGTCCATGTCTTGGAGGAGATCCCTCAGGAGACCATCCGCCACCTCATGACCATCCGCCACCTCATCAGTAGCATGGCCAGGCGTTGTAGGGTGGTCATACAGGCACGTAGAGGCCACACACGCTACTGAGCCTCATTTTGACTTGTTTTAAGGACATTACATCAAAGTTGGATCAGCCTGTAGTGTGGTTTTCCACTTTAATTTTGAGTGTGACTCCAAATCCAGACCTCCATGGGTTGATAAATTTGATTTCCATTGATCATTTTTGTGTGATTTTGTAGTCAGCACATTCAACTATGTAAATAAAAAAGTATTTCATAAGAAAGGAGACTGGCTAAGCCACCCCAGGACCTTGAGATGCTTATTATGGAGCCACTCCTTAGTTGCCCTGGCTGTGTGTTTCGGGAAGTTGTCATGCTGGAAGACCCAGACACGACCCATCTTCAATGCTCTTACTGAGGGAAGGAGGTTGTTGGCCAAGATCTCGCGATACATGGCCCCATCCATCCTCCCCTCAATACGGTGCAGACATCCTGTCCCCTTTGCAGAAAAGCATCCCCAAATAATGATGTTTCCACCTCCATGCTTCACGGTTGGGATGGTGTTCTTGTGGTTGTACTCATCCTTCTTCTTCCTCCAAAAACGGTGAGTGGAGTTTAGACCAAAAAGCTCTATTTTTGCTTCTCCCATTCCTCCTCTGGATCATCCAGATGGTCATTTGCAAACTTCAGACGGGCCTGGACATGCGCTGGCTTGAGCAGGTGGACCTTGCGTGCGCTGCGGGATTATAATCCATGACGGCGTAGTGTGTTACTAGTGTTTTCTTTGAGACAGTGGTCCCAGCTCTCTTCAGGTCATTGACCAGGTCCTGCCGTGTAGTTCTCGGCTGATCCCTTACCTTCCACATGATCATTGATGCACCACGAGGTGAGATCTTGCATGGAGCCCCAGACAGAGGGTGATTGACTGTCATCTTGAACTTCTTCCATTTTCTAATAATTGTACCACAGTTTGTGCCTTCTCACCAAGCTGCTTGCCTATTGTCCTGTAGCCCATCCCAGCCTTGTGCAGGTCTACAATTTTATCCCTGATGTCCTTACACAGCTCTCTAGTCTTGGCCATTGTGGAGAGGTTGGAGTCTGTTTGATTGAGTGTGTGGACAGGTGTCTTTTATACAGGTAATGAGTTCAAACAGGTGCAGTTAATACATATAATGAGTGGAGAACAGGAGGGCTTCTTAAAGAAAAACTAACAGTTCTGTGAGAGACGGAATTCTTACTGGTTGGTAGGTGATCAAATACTTATGTCATGCAATAAAATGCAAATTAATTACTTAAAAATCATACAATGTGATTTTCTGGAGTTTTGTGAAGTGAACCTATGATAAAAATTATAGACCTCTACATGCTTTGTAAGTAGGAAAACCTGCAAAATCGGCAGTGTATCAAATACTTGTTCTCCCCACTGTACCTGAATTTGTCCAATACAACTCTCATTTGCAACTGTTGGACTAATAATTACACCATAGGTCAGCTAGATGCAGGCAATTATGTGCAGGTGGTGTTGATTGTGTCACTGTCTGTCCATGTGTCACAATTTTTCTCTCGACCTTCTCTCGAAATTTACGTTAATTTATGGGATAGGTTTTACCAACCTCATGATGGGTATAGGGCAAATTTGACAATCATGTAGTAGCCTAAACCTATCGATAGTACATTGAACTGGGAGGGATGGAATATGAATGACCGTCATCTAATATGCTGTAATAGAAATAAGTCTATGCTCATGAAAAAAATTACCGCCCACCCTAATCACAAACGACACCAACCATCACTGCATTAGACATGGAGAAACCAGGTGGAGATCACATAGCCTGAATACAGACCAAGTATACATTGCGGTTTTCATTGTGTCTTACAGTAAATAGTTTAATAAAGAAACTCTAAGCAATAATATCCTGCTTGTGATAAGATGAGTTTGAAAAGGAATGTCAGTGGAGAGGAAGTGAAGCAAAATGATGGCAGTGGACAGGAAGGGAAGTAAAAAAAGACAGAGGAGTAGAATGAAGAGGAAGGGAAAGAGGGAGGAGTGGAGAGGAATGGAAGACTAAAGAGACAGGAGATGAAGGGAAGAATAAAAAGAGACAGGAGTGGAGAGGAAGGGAAGGAAAAGAGAGGAGTGGAGAGGAAGGGATGGGAAAGAGAGGAGTGGAGAGGAAGGGATGAGAAAGAGAGAGGAGTGGAGAGGAAGTGAAGGAAAAGAGAGAGGAGTGGAGAGGAAGGGATGGGAAAGAGAGAGGAGTGGAGAGGAAGGGAAGGAAAAGAGAGAGGCGTGGAGAGGAAGGGAAGGAAAAGAGAGAGGAGTGGAGAGGAAGGGAAGGAAAAGAGAGAGGAGTGGAGAGGAAGGGAAGGAAAAGAGAGAGGAATGGAGAGGAAGGGATGGGAAAGAGAGAGGAGTGGAGAGGAAGGGAAGGGTACGAGAGAGGAGTGGAGAGGAAGGGAAGGAAAAGAGAGAGGAGTGGAGAGGAATGGAAGGAAAAGAGAGGAGTGGAGAGGAAGGGAAGGGAAAGAGAGGAGTGGAGAGGAAGGGATGGGAAAGAGAGGAGTGGAGAGGAAGTGATGGGAAAGAGAGAGGAGTGGAGAGGAAGGGAGGGAAAAGAGAGGAGTGGAGAGGAAGGGATGGGAAAGAGAGAGGAGTGGAGAGGAAGGGATGGGAAAGAGAGAGGAGTGGAGAGGAAGGGAAGGAAAAGAGAGAGGAGTGGAGAGGAAGGGATGGGAAAAAGAGAGGAGTGGAGAGGAAGGGATGGGAAAGAGAGGAGTGGAGAGGAAGTGATGGGAAAGAGAGAGGAGTGGAGAGGAAGGGATGGGAAAGAGAGGAGTGGAGAGGAATCAAAGACTAAAAAGAGGGAGAAGTGGAATGAAGAGGAAGGGAAAGAGAGAGGAGTGGAATGAAGAGGAAGGGAATGGAAAGAGAGAGAGAGGAGAGGAATGAAGAGGAAGGGAAAGAGAGAGGAGTGGAATGAAGAGGAAGGGAAAGAGAGAGGAGTGGAATGAAGAGGAAGGGAAAGAGAGAGGAGTGGAATGAAGAGGAAGGGAAAGAGAGAGGAGTGGAATGAAGAGGAAGGGAAGGGAAAGAGAGAGAGAGGAGAGGAAGTGAGAAAAAAAGAGAGATCAGTGCATCTCCATATCAGAGCATTAGACTTGTTCAGTACATCTCCATATCATACATAAGGGAACATTTCAACATTTTCTGTATGGTTAGTGAGAAAGTCCATATTGCAAATGTACCGTCCCTTACTAGAAGTCCGAAAACATTTGTAAAATTCGGGGGCGGCGTCGGGCCGAGCGGCAGGGCCAGACCTACCGGGAAGTCATCAAATGAACTTTGTCGGACATTCGGTTTTCGTTTTATAAAATAATCAAATTTTGGTCATTTTTCCGCTATCCCGGAAAATCCCACAAGAGGGCATAAGCAATCATACTGCAATTTGACAAAACATCACAAATCACAACGGGGCCTTATCTTGAAAACTGAAAATATTTCGAAGCCGAAACTTGGTGAGCATAGGTTTGGCATAATGGGCAGTTGGCCCCGAACAAGATGGCGTCTAGGCCTCAACGGTTTTTGAGTTATGGCCATTTTTCTGGGATTAAAGGTCCAAAATGAAAATAGAGAAATTATTTTTTCACTTCACGTCAAAGTCAAGGAGCCTCCGGTGTCAATAAAAAGAAAATCTGCCATTTATCTATCGTCATTTAAGAGAAATCGTACAATGACAGATTGGTGATGTTCAGATATAGGTGTTTTTTTTTTCAACAGTTACAGATCCAGTTGCAGGGTGTTCATACGAATATTTTTAAAGTGTGCTGCGGAGCTCTGCGACATTTCTGTGATTTTCTATGATTTTCTGAAATAACACACACTCACTAAACCCTCCGTAAATAACTCAGTTCTTAACGTAAAGACTTAAAACTCAGGATTCTGTAAAGGCATACACCAATCAGGATATGAGTTTATTTATAGCTTCCTGTGCTAACAGGAAGTGCCTTAAATGGTGTCATAGTGGCTGTTTCCAAGGGTTAAAAAGGTCAGATCTTGTCAAAACTTCATATGTGTGATTAGGCAACCCTCCTGAACTGTAAAATCAGTCATTTCTCCCAACAGATGTCAAAGAAAAGCTCTCACACACACACACAGCAAGGATGGAGTGACAAAGCGCGGTGCTTAAAGACATAGCGAGCAGGCAATGGCATAAACATAATCCCAAGGCCGTGCCGAGTTCAACGAGATATCCCGCTTGACCGTAGCTCGCTCGGTCTAAGCGCAGCGACCATTAGAAAAGTAGGCCCAAAATGAAGCCTATACCACAACGTCATTTGCTTTTGGGTGACAGTGAGAGAACCGTTAGGGTGAGAAACACAATTCGACCTCAGGTACGTTCCTAAGGTCCCCCCGATCTGTGCAAGCCTCACCTTGACCGTGTGCCATTAACCCTTCACAGTTAAAAGAAGGTGTTTACATCAAACAGTTTGCATTGACTTCTCTCCCCATAGGAATTCATTGCCTGCTCCTCTAAATTCAACCTGAGGCCTATGTGGGTTATGAATGCCTTATGAACCTGTCTTTGATGACAGTCCATCAGGACACTATGAGGTCTACCTGTGTCGATTCTAAGCTTCCTGGACCAACCGGAGTGCTTAAAATCACCCTAAAAGTGTATATCCATACCCTGCCTGCAATTTGATAGACATAGTGCATTGAACCCTGTGTAAATCAGTCAATTCTTAACGTAAAGACTTAAAACTCAGGATTCTGTAAAAGCATAGCCCAATGAGGATATGTGTTGACTTATAGCTTCCTGTGTCAACCGGAAGTGCCATGATTGGTGTCTCAGGGGCTGTTTCAAAGGGTTAAAAAAATCAGATCTGTCCAAAACTTGTGTGATTAGGCAACCCCCATGAACTGTAAATCAGTCATTTTTCCCATAAAAATTCAAAGGAAAACTAAATCACACAGATACACAACTTGGAAGGAGGGACGTATTGGGGTGCGTAGAGACTGACACTGCCTCCAATAGTTAGCTTTGTTCGAGCTAAAAAAGAACCGTCAAACCTAGAGTTCCGAAACTTTAGAAACTTGTTCTAGACCTCAGGTCGATAGTGCGTGGTGAGTTAGGTGGCTCTAGAAGGTTCTCTGACCGAGAAACAACCTCGTACATTTGCAATGACTTTAATTCATTTTGACCATTACGAAAATGGCGACATTTAGAAAAGTCTCAGAGACACAAGACTAGGTGCATTGAAACCAGCTCGGCCCATAGAGACGGACCCCAACGTTTCTGTCCGATAGCTCATTCAAGGACCCCGTAGCAAGTAATTGAAAAAAGTGGATTTTCAGCACCAATTACATTTACATTTAAGTCATTTAGCAGACGCTCTTATCCAGAGCGACTTACAAATTGGTGAATTCACCTTCTGACATCCAGTGGAACAGCCACTTTACAATAGTGCATCTAAATCATTAAGGGGGGGGTGGTGAGAAGGATTACTTATCCTATCCTAGGTATTCCTTGAAGAGGTGGGGTTTCAGGTGTCTCCGGAAGGTGGTGATTGACTCCGCTGTCCTGGCGTCGTGAGGGAGTTTGTTCCACCATTGGGGGGCCAGAGCAGCGAACAGTTTTGACTGGGCTGAGCGGGAACTGTACTTCCTCAATGGTAGGGAGGCGAGCAGGCCAGAGGTGGATGAACGCAGTGCCCTTGCTTGGGTGTAGGGCCTGATCAGAGCCTGGAGGTACTGCGGTGCCGTTCCCCTCACAGCTCCGTAGGCAAGCACCATGGTCTTGTAGCGGATGCGAGCTTCAACTGGAAGCCAGTGGAGAGAGCGGAGGAGCGGGGTGACGTGAGAGAACATGGGAAGGTTGAACACCAGACGGGCTGCGGCATTCTGGATGAGTTGTAGGGGTTTAATGGCACAGGCAGGGAGCCCAGCCAACAGCGAGTTGCAGTAATCCAGACGGGAGATGACAAGTGCCTGGATTAGGACCTGCGCCGCTTCCTGTGTGAGGCAGGGTCGTACTCTGCGGATGATGAGTCCTGTGTGGCTCAGTCGGTAGAGCATGGCGCTTGCAACGCCAAGCGTCGTGGGTTCGATTCCCGCTGTGGCCACCCATATGTAAAAGTAGTGGCTCCGGCCGACTTGTAAGTCGCTTTGGACAAAAGCGTCTGCTAAATGGGATATATTATGTTGTAGAGCATGAACCTACAGGAACGGGCCACCGCCATGATGTTGGTTGAGAACGACAGGGTGTTGTCCAGGATCACGCCAAGGTTCTTAGCGCTCTGGGAGGAGGACACAATGGAGTTGTCAACCGTGATGGCGAGATCATGGAACGGGCAGTCCTTCCCCGGGAGGAAGAGCAGCTCCGTCTTGCCGAGGTTCAGCTTGAGGTGGTGATCCGTCATCCACACTGATATGTCTGCCAGACATGCAGAGATGCGATTCGCCACCTGGTCATCAGAAGGGGGAAAGGAGAAGATTAATTGTGTGTCGTCTGCATAGCAATGATAGGAGAGACCATGTGAGGTTATGACAGAGCCAAGTGACTTGGTGTATAGCGAGAATAGGAGAGGGCCTAGAACAGAGCCCTGGGGGACACCAGTGGTGAGAGCGCGTGGCGAGGAGACAGATTCTCGCCACGCCACCTGGTAGGAGCGACCTGTCAGGTAGGACGCAATCCAAGCGTGGGCCGCGCCGGAGATGCCCAACTCGGAGAGGGTGGAGAGGAGGATCTGATGGTTCACAGTATCGAAGGCAGCCGATAGGTCTAGAAGGATGAGAGCAGAGGAGAGAGAGTTAGCTTTAGCAGTGCGGAGCGCCTCCGTGATGCAGAGAAGAGCAGTCTCAGTTGAATGACTAGTCTTGAAACCTGACTGATTTGGATCAAGAAGGTCATTCTGAGAGAGATAGCGGGAGAGCTGGCCAAGGACGGCACGTTCAAGAGTTTTGGAGAGAAAAGAAAGAAGGGATACTGGTCTGTAGTTGTTGACATCGGAGGGATCGAGTGTAGGTTTTTTCAGAAGGGGTGCAACTCTCGCTCTCTTGAAGACGGAAGGGACGTAGCCAGCGGTCAGGGATGAGTTGATGAGCGAGGTGAGGTAAGGGAGAAGGTCCCCGGAAATGGTCTGGAGAAGAGAGGAGGGGATAGGGTCGAGCGGGCAGGTTGTTGGGCGGCCGGCCGTCACAAGAAGCGAGATTTCATCTGGAGAGAGAGGGAGAAAGAGGTCAGAGCACAGGGTAGGGCAGTGTGAGCAGAACCAGCGGTGTCGTTTGACTTAGCAAACGAGGATCGGATGTCGTCGACCTTCTTTTCAAAATGGTTGACGAAGTCATCTGCAGAGAGGGAGGAGGGGGGAGGGGGAGGAGGATTCAGGAGGGAGGAGAAGGTGGCAAAGAGCTTCCTAGGGTTAGAGGCAGATGCTTGGAATTTAGAGTGGTAGAAAGTGGCTTTAGCAGCAGAGACAGAGGAGGAAAATGTAGAGAGGAGGGAGTGAAAGGATGCCAGGTCCGCAGGGAGGCGAGTTTTCCTCCATTTCCGCTCGGCTGCCCGGAGCTCTGTTCTGTGAGCTCGCAATGAGTCATCGAGCCACGGAGCGGGAGGGGAGGACCGAGCCGGCCTGGAGGATAGGGGACATAGAGAGTCAAAGGATGCAGAAAGGGAAGAGAGGAGGGTTGAGGAGGCAGAATCAGGAGAAAGGTTGGAGAAGGTATGAGCAGAGGGAAGAGATGATAGGATGGAAGAGGAAAGTGTAGCGGGGAGAGAGAGCGAAGGTTGGGACGGCGCGATACCATCCGAGTAGGGGCAGTGTGGGAAGTGTTGGATGAGAGCGAGAGGGAAAAGGATACAAGGTAGTGGTCGGAGACTTGGAGGGGAGTTGCAGTGAGGTTAGTGGAAGAACAGCATCTAGTAAAGATGAGGTCGAGCGTATTGCCTGCCTTGTGAGTAGGGGGGGAAGGTGAGAGGGTGAGGTCAAAAGAGGAGAGGAGTGGAAAGAAGGAGGCAGAGAGGAATGAGTCAAAGGTAGACGTGGGGAGGTTAAAGTTGCCCAGGACTGTGAGAGGTGAGCCGTCCTCAGGAAAGGAGCTTATCAAGGCATCAAGCTCATTGATGAACTCTCCGAGGGAACCTGGAGGGCGATAAATGATAAGGATGTTAAGCTTGAAAGGGCTGGTAACTGTGACAGCATGGAATTCAAAGGAGGCGATAGATAGATGGGTAAGGGGAGAGAGAGAGAATGACCAATTAGGGTTTTACTCGGACACCAAATGACCTATCGAGCCGAAACTTGGGATTCGGGGTCGCCTCAGCTCGGCCTACACATAACACAAGAAATGGACCCGCAGCTAGAACGTAACTACGTGTTTTATGTTTTTTTTATGGTTTGAACCGAAGGCGTTGTGAATTTTGGGCCAGCTCTGAAGTATGTGATACTTGGCTACTAAACGAGTTGGGAAAAGTGGGTTTGGTGTCAGTTTGTATCAGTTTGGTGTCAGAATGATATCAAATTGACTGATGGACGGTGGCTTGCTGGTGACTCTTGTCCATTTGCAATATGTTTAAACAGTGAGGTACCATCACCAAAAGTGACATTCTGAAATCAACCCTAACGAGCGATGGAGAGGTACCAGAATCACTGCCCAGCCATCCCGAGGTCATCGGGCCAGTCAATTTGGCATTCCTGCACAATTTTTATAGCATGACAAATTTGTGATGGTGAATGCCCAGTTAACCATATTGCAAATGCACAGTGACTTTGCAAGAGTGAGAAAACATAAACAAATGGACATTCTGAAATCAACCCTAACGAGCGATGGAGAGGTACCAGAATCACTGCCCAGCCATCCCGAGTTCATCGGGCCAGTCAATTTTGCATTCCTGCACGATTTTTATAGCATGACAAATTCGTGATGGTGAATGCCCATTGAGCCATATTGCAAATGCACAGTGACTTTGCAAAAGTGAGAAAACATCACCAAATAGACATGATGAAATCAACACCACGAGTGATGGAAAGGAACAACAATCACTGCCCGGCCATCCCGAGTTCATCAGGCCAGTCAATTTTGCATTTCTGCAGGATTTTTGAGCATGTCAAATTTCTTATGACATTTGGCCCCCACAAAACATATGCCTTATGCACAAGTAAAAAAAAAAATAATAATTATGATAATAAAATATGACTAAAGTATGTTGATACAGTTCTTATATGTGTGTAATTGACATAAAATTCGAAAGAATTTCGAAAAACGGTCCAGAAAGCACTTTTTAAGGGTGTGTGTGAAGTTTTTTATAAAATTTAGCTATTTTTGACTTCCTATGAAATCATATTCCAAATGGAGAAAACATATGCCTAATGCACAAGTAAAAAAAAATAATTATGATAATAAAATTGGACAAAAGTATATTCATACAGTTCTTACACATGTGTAATTGACAAAAAAAGTGAAAGAATTTTGAAAAACGGTCCAGAAAGCACTTTTTTAGGGGATGATAAGTTTTTGACAAAAAATTAATTTTTTCAAAAATTGTCTTTTGGATGTTGACTTGGGGTCCATTTCCTATATGAAAAACCACGGTGGAGCGCACACGCCACCTGTTGGATTTTTGAAGTGTTACAACTGGCAATTGCCATATGGCATTTGCAAAATATTTTGCATGAATCAACGCCGATTTGGGTGGTATTGTCCATCGTGTACATGGTTTGTCCTATGCCAATGTTTTCCCATTCAATTTTTGTCCATTTCAGGGGGGTATTCCCTTACAGAGCATTAGACTTGTTCAGGGCGTCTCCATATCAGAGCATTAGACTTGTTCAGGGCATCTCCATATCAGAGCATTAGACTGATGTAGTGAATCTCCATGTCAGAGGATTAGACTGATTTAGTGCATCTCAATTTCAGAGCATTAGATTTGTTTTTTGTGATCAGAGAGCCATCAGACTTCCAGCTGTCCACCCTCAGGGCTCTAGACGTCTCTACACACATAACAACATTCATTGATTTACCCCTTGCACTCAATCAAAGTATTGGTCCTTGCATGTTCATGGGAGTCCAATCATTACTCTGTCCACAGACACAGACCCTCTCCCTTTTTCTTTTTTAAGCATTGTGGTTTTGCCTCTCCTTCATAGTCCCTTCTCACCTCTCCTTCTCTGTATTCTTTTAAATAGCATAGTCACCACCTGGTCTCCATTCAATTATTGATTGCTGCAGGCTATGGTGATCAGCTGTTCCAGGATCAGTATTTAGCATTTATAATGCTCCTATACCTTCAAAAGGACACAGACAAACAATCTTGATCAGCCGTCCTTTTGGACCTCCTCACCTCTCTGATCAGTGTTCTTTTGCTTCACTGTATGAACTATCCCTGGCCTTCTACTCTCCTCCTCTCTTCTCCTCTTCTCCTCAACCCTTTGTCTCCTCCTATCCTCTCTCTGCTTTTATTCATTTCAGTCCTAGATCAGTCGTCAGAGAAAAGATAAATCAATAACTTTTTCATCATTATGATTATATCAGTGCTCAGCCTTGACCTCTTCCTTTCATGATGGGCCTCTTTCAGAAGTACCGTTGTTTTTAGGCCAGGGCCGGTCTTTTTATGAAGTACCCTTGTTTTAGGCCAGGCCCGGTCTTTTTATGAAGTTGCCTTGTTATTCATTCATGCCCCGTGTTGACAGGTTGGGGAGCCGAGTTACCAATCAACCACCCAACCCCGGACCCTTCTGTGATTCCATTTTCCTTCTTGTCCTCTGTTAACAGAATCCATCACACTGAGGACAATCGGACAAAAGGTTTCTGGTCTGTTGTAGGGGGCGTTGGGAGGGGGGGGTCCTCTATTGGATCCCACTAGAGTAATGAATGCTGTAAATTACAATGTGTAAAGTATAGGCCTAATACTTTTACTAACAATTAAATACTCCATGTTTAGTTACAAGTGAGTAAGAATACATTCATTTATGTTCCCAATTTAACTCGACGTTAATATCACCCTCAGATTACACATTTTATGAAGTTAACATATAGGATTAATTAAAGAGTAATTTCACAAATCAACTGTTAATGTCGCTCGGTTCTCTCTTAACCATGTTACATTTACATTTACATTTAAGTCATTTAGCAGACGCTCTTATCCAGAGCGACTTACAAATTATGTTACCTGTCTTACTTTAATTACAATGGTGTAGCAAGTCCTCTTGCTGCATTCATTAATGTAGCTAATTATCTTTCCACTGAATAAATCCTCTAATTTAAGAACATTAATTTGATTATAGAGACCCAAGTATGTCTTCATAGTGCACTCCTATGGGCCCGGGTCAAATGTAGTGCACTATATAGGGAATACGGTGCCATTTGGGACGCAGCGGGTGTCAGACAGGAGGATGCTTGCGCTGCAATAGGCTGCTAATAAGGTTATTACTTCCTTGATTATGTGTTAATAACCACTGGATTCAATAAAGCATGTAGGAGAGCTCTTTTCTCTTTATTCGCTCGCTTCAGAGAGGGTGTTTATGGGAACAGAGAGGGTGGTTATGGGAAGGCTTAAAACACCACTACACTAGACTACAGGGATGATAGATCTTAGTGGAAATATGTGATGCTTAATGGTCTTATACGGTAGTCTTATAGTTTTGAGTGTAACAATTACAGATGTTCTTTTAGGCGGGTTGGCTGACAACGTCACAATGTGGCCGAAAGGCATGAGTTGTTATGATTCTGAAAGGTCATATAACTAGTAACAATGATAAGAAGCTGTCATGTAGGGAATCGTAGGTGGCTTGTTTCAGCTCGTTGTGGAACTGTTAGATACTGCTGGACTGTCAGATCTAGAAGCATAAGCGTTTCGTTATACTCGCAATAACATCTGCTAATCATGTGTATGTGACCAATTAAATTTGGTTTTATTTGACTTGATCTGATTGATTCCATCTCTTGTTTTGAGGTGTTTTGAATGATGTCATGTCCATGCTAATATAGTTAAAATATTTAATAAACATTGGAGACAAGATATAGTTTACATGTCGTCAGCAGTGTAAGGCGAGCCTGTCTGTTTTGCCCCATACTTTTGCTAAACAACCAACCCATCTTTATGCAGGAGGTAAGTAGTACAACAGGGAAGACATCAGCAGAGTCAGAGCAGATTATTGTTTGCACGATGCTCATACAGGACATTAATGACACATCATGTATGGCTCAGTTGGTAGAGCATGGCACTTGCAATTGTGGGTCCCTAGAAGGCCAGCTTTCCGGAGTTGCCTTTTCACTGTTGACGTTGAGAATGGTGTTTTGTGGGGACTATTTAATGAAGCTGCCAGTTGAGGACTTGTGAGGCTTCTGTTTCTAAAACTAGACACTCTAATGTACTTGTCCTCTTGCTCAGTCATGCACCACTCCTCTTTCTATTCTGGTTACAGCCAGTTTGCGCTGTTCTGTGAAGGGAGTGGTACACAGCGTTGTATGAGATCTTGAGTTTCTTGGTAATATCTCACATAGAATAGCCTTCATTTCTCAGAATAAGAATAGACTGATGAGTTTCAGAAGAAAGGTCTTTGTTTTTGGCCATTTTGATCCTGTAATTGAACCCACAAATGCTGATGCTCCAGACACTCAACTAGTTTAAAGAAGGCCAGTTTTATTGCTTCTTTAATCAGCACTACAGTTTTCAGCTGTGCTAACATAATTGCAAAGGGTTTTTTAACGATCAATTCGCCTTTTAAAATTATAAACACAAAGTGCCATTGGAACACAGGAGAGATTGTTGCTGATAATGGGCCTCTGTACGCCTACATGGATATTCCATAAAGAAAATCTGCCATTTACAGCTACAATAGTCATTTCCAACAATGTCTACACTGTATTCTGATCAATTTGATCTTATTTTAAATGACTTTTTAAAAATATTTTCTTTAAAAAACAAGGAAATTGAAGTGAAACCCAAACTTTTGAACGGTAGTGTACATGTCATTCAGTCTTATAGGGATTCAAAAAGCTTAGTTAATTTATCTACCCCGCCTGGCTAGAAGTGGAAGTAACTCGAGCACAAATCAAAGTGGCTCTTCAGAGCTGAAGATCATCTTTAGCTAATTCAGGTTGAACTTTGAAGTTGTGGAGAGGAGGAATAAGGAGACGGCTGATTTAGCTAAAGCTCCCCCAGCGTGAGGGAAATTAAAACCCTCTGAGGTCTCATCCACAGCCAAGGCCACGTGACAGGGTCTATGTCCCAAATGAGATCCAATTCCCTATTTAGTGCTCTCCTTTTGACCGGAGCCCTAAGGGGTAAATAGGGAAATATGGTGCCATTTGGGCCACTGCCAGAGTTAAGGGCCAGCATTTAAATAATCTCGCATTTACCTACCTGGAAACTGGGCTCATTTGACACAAGATAGGCCCTTTCATATAATTGGGAGGAGAAGGAGAGAGTAAGGGGAGGGATGGAGGGAGAAATGGATGCAAGTGTTGATTGTAGAAGTGCCTTGTTATCTTCAGTCCCATTCAATATTTCTTATTTTTCCCTGTTCTCTTCCTTCTTCCTTCAGAATGTTAATGGCATTTGGCTTAGTTTGAAACCTTTAGATTTGCATTACAAACCATGCATCTTTCTCTAAACTAAGTGGCCATGCTCATAGCGGAGGATTTAAAACCAACAGCAGAACAGATCAGGAGATGCTATTCTTCTTTTTGTCTGAGATAAATTGTTCTTCTCTACTGGCTTTTGTATGGACCCCTGTACATCTCTCTGCCATATTAAACACTTGTATGGATCCCCTCTACTTCTCTCTCACATTAAACACTTGTATGGACCCTTTACTTCTCTCTGCCTTATTAAACACTTGTATGCCCCCCTATACTTCTATCTGCCACGTTAAACACTCGTATGGACAATTCTACTTATCTCTGATTCATTAAAACACTCATATGGAACCCTCTACTTCTCTCTGCCCCAAGTTTGTGGAGAAAGGTGATGTCAGATGTCAACAAGTGAAGACAACACCATAGGCTTTGATTGTTGACTGTCTCCTTTCCTTCAAAGAATCACAGTGCTCTCTCTGTCGAGACATAATTTTACAAGTGGAGACCCCACTGTTTATGTTTACTGTAGATAACTGGGGCTTGGAGGGATGTGACAATGACAGAGAGAGAGATAGCGAGGCAGAGAGAAAGAGAGAGAGAAATAGACATGGATGGAATATCAAATATCTCCACAACTCCTCTCCTCTCCTCTAAGGATGTGGTGGTTATCTGTTGAATGTTTGGTCCTCGCTGTGTTTGAGGAGAATTGAGGTTTGAGATGAAGTAATCCCAATTTTGAAGTCATTCTTATGATAATGGTATGTGCGGAGCAGTGGCCAGCTGATGAAAATGCCATTGAGCTTATCATACTGGGGCAGCTTGTGTGTGTGTGTGTGTGAGAGAGAGTGAGAGTGAGAGTGAGAGTGAGAGTGTGAGAGAGAGAGAGAGAGAGAGAGAGAGAGAGAGAGAGAGAGAGAGAGAGAGAGAGAGAGAGAGAGAGAGAGTTGCCTGTGGGTGGGAGGTACGAGGGGTCTGCACTCTGTGAGCTGCATCATGTGAGCAATACTCTGGGCAGAGCTGTGTGTCTGTGTCAATCTCTGTCCGTGACAGGGACTTGATACAAGTATACCGGATGAATATGTCCTACTGTCTCAGTCTATGACAGGGACTTGATACAAGTATACCGGATGAATATGTCAATATGACCAACAGTATCTGTCTGCATCCCAAATGGGCCCAATATTTCCTATACAGTACACTCCTTTTGACCAAGGTACTAGGGCTCTGGTCCAAATAATTTCACGACATAGAGGATGCATGCCAAAAGGCACCATTTCCCTATCTGTCTATCTGTCTGCTAGGCCATCTCTGTAGTGTACATGGAGTATCACTATAGAATATCTTCCGAAAAAGTCTGAAACACTATTTATTCAAAGAGGTCATAACCCCTACTACTTCAAAGACATCTGAAACCCTACTTTTTCAAAGATGTCTGTGACCCTACCTCTTCAAAGACATCTAAAACCCTACCTCTTCAAAGACATCTAAAACCATACCTCTTCAAAGACATCTGAAACCCTACTTTTTCAAAGATGTCTGAAACCCTACCTCTGCAAAGACATCTAAAACCCTACCTCTTCAAAGACATCTAAAACCCTACCTCTTCAAAGACATCTAAAACCCTACCTCTGCAAAGACATCTAAAACCCTACCTCTTCAAAGACATCTGAAACCCTACCTCTTCAAAGACATATGAAACCCTACCTCTTCAAAGACATATGAAACCCTACCTCTTCAAAGACATATGAAACCCTACCTCTTCAAAGACATATGAAACCCTACCTCTTAAAGACATATGAAACCCTACCTCTTCAAAGACATCTGAAACCCTACCTCTTCAAAGACATATGAAACCCTACCTCTTCAAAGACATCTAAAACCCTACCTCTTCAAAGACATCTGAAACCCTACCTCTTCAAAGACATCTGAAACCTCACCTCTTCAAATATGTTTGAAACCCTACCTCTTGAAAAACATCTATAACCCTACCTCAGTGTGTGATCATTATATCTTACAGTCAGTGTGATCACTGTATCTTCCAATCAGTGTGATCACTATATCTTCCAGTCAGTGTGTGTGATCACTATATCTTCCAGTCAGTGTGTGTGATCACTATATCTTCCAGTCAGTGTGTGTAATCACTATATATTCCAGTTAGTTTGGGATCACATATTACTTCCAGTCAGTTTGTTTCACTAAATCTTCCAATCAGAGTGTGATCACTATATCTTCCAGTCAGTCTGTGATCACTATATCTTCCAGTCAGAGTGTGATCATTATGTATTTCAGTCAGTCTGTGATCACTATATCTTCCAGTCAGTGTGTGTAATCACTATATATTCCAGTTAGTTTGGGATCTCATATTACTTCCAGTCAGTTTGTTTCACTAAATCTTCCAATCAGAGTGTGATCACTATATCTTCCAGTCAGTCTGTGATCACTATATCTTCCAGTCAGAGTGTGATCATTATGTATTTCAGTCAGTCTGTGATCACTATATCTTCTAGTCAGAGTGTGATCATTATGTCTTGCAGTCAGTCTGTGATCACTATATCTTCCAGTCAGTGTGTGTAATCACTATATATTCCAGTTAGTTTGGGATCTCATATTACTTCCAGTCAGTTTGTTTCACTAAATCTTCCAATCAGAGTGTGATCACTATATCTTCCAGTCAGTCTGTGATCACTATATCTTCCAGTCAGAGTGTGATCATTATGTCTTTCAGTCAGTCTGTGATCACTATATATTCCAGTCAGTGTGTGTAATCACTATATATTCCAGTTAGTTTGGGATCACTACATATTCCAGTCAGTGTGTGATCATTATGTCTTGCAGTCAGTCTGTGATCACTATATCTTCCAGTCAGTGTGTGAGATCACTATATCTTCCAGTCAGACTGTGATCATTATGTCTTCCAGTCAGTCTGTGATCACTATATCTTCCAGTCAGTGTGTGTGATCACTTTATCTTCTAGTCAGTGTGTGTGATCACTATATCTTCCAGTCAGACTGTGATCATTATGTATTCCAGTCAGTCTGTGATCACTATATCTTCCAGTCAGTGTGTGTAATCACTATATATTCCAGTTAGTTTGGCATCACATACTACTTCCAGTCAGTTTGTTTCACTAACTCTTCCAGTCAGTGTGTGATCACTGTGTCTTCCAGTCAGTGTGTGATCACTGTATATCTTCCAGTCAGTGTGTGATCACTACATATCTTCCAGTCAGTGTGTGATCACTGTGTCTTCCAGTCAGTGTGTGATCACTACATATCTTCCAGTCAGTGTGTGATCACTGTGTCTTCCAGTCAGTGTGTGATCACTATATCTTCCAGTCAGTGTGTGATCACTGTATATCTTCCAGTCAGTGTGTGATCACTACATATCTTCCAGTCAGTGTGTGATCACTGTATATCTTCCAGTCAGTGTGTGATCACTACATATCTTCCAGTCAGTGTGTGATCATTGTATATCTTCCAGTCAGTGTGTGATCACTGTGTCTTCCAGTCAGTGTGTGATCACTGTGTCTTCCAGTCAGTGTGAGATCACTGTGTCTTCCAGTCAGTTTGAGATCACTTCATATCTTCCAGTCAGTGTGTGATCACTGTGTCTTCCAGTCAGTGTGTGATCACTGTATATCTTCCAGTCAGTGTGTGATCACTCCATATCTTCCAGTCAGTGTGTGATCACTGTATATCTTCCAGTCAGTGTGTGATCACTGTGTCTTCCAGCCATTGTGTGATCACTGTGTCTTCCAGTCAGTGTGTGATCGCTGTGTCTTCCAGTCAGTTTGAGATCACTGTGTCTTCCAGTCAGTGTGAGATCACTGTGTCTTCCAGGCAGTGTGTGATCACTATATCTTCCAGTCAGTGTGCGATCACTATATCGTCCAGTCAGTGTGCGATCACTATATCTTCCAGTCAGCGTGTGATCACGACATATCTTCCAGTCAGTGTGTGATCACTACATATCTTCCAGTCAGTGTGTGATCACTACATATCTTCCAGTCAGTGTGTGATCACTACATATCTTCCAGTCAGTGTGTGATCACTATATCTTCCAGTCAGTGTGTGATCACTATATCTTCCAGTCAGTGTGTGATCACTATATCTTCCAGTCAGTGTGTGATCACTATATCTTCCAGTCAGTGTGTGATCACTATATCTTCCAGTCAGTGTGTGATCACTATATCTTCCAGTCAGTGTTGGATCACTATATCTTCCAGTCAGTGCGTGATCACTATATCCTCCAGTCAGTGTGTTACAAATCCCTTTTGGCCCGACAGTCTAGGGGGGATGGTAATGAGACCCAATTTATAATAGTGACAAAGTAAAAGTGAGAACAAAATAACTACGACAACTGAAATCTACCGTCAAACTCACGGTTTATTAATAAACACACGGTAATGGGGGGAGCAGGAAAAGGGGCTGAGCTGGACCCAAGGAAAGAAATAATAAGTATTCAAAAACATCCCTAAACTAGACTAGCCTATTTCAACAACAGCTAACTAACTAACCAAAAATACAGTGGGTGGTCCGCCCAGTTCTAACTAGGGTATTTAACAAAGTTTACCTACGGGTAGTGTATGCCCATGGGCGACTTGTCTTGGTTCCCCCTTTTCCCACCAGAAAACAAACACCATAACCAAAAACAATACTCACAGGTGATGACAAAGTGCTATGGAGGTGCTCAAACAAAAGAGAGGTCAATACACAAAGAGCGAGTGAAACAGAGAGACCTACAGACATGGCATTTACAGATAGATTTTGCTCCACAGCAAACAACTAACAGGGTTTTTAAACAAAGGGAAAGGAATTGTGATTGGGTAGGAAACAGGAGGAGGTGTGTCTTCTGTTTGATGATTTGTGACTGATTGGGGAGTGATGATTTTCACCTGTGAGGGGAGAAGGAGAGAAAAGAAACTCACCGGATACACACAGGATACTTGTATCTGTAACACAGTGTGTGATCACTATATCTTCCAGTCAGTGTGCGATCACTATATCTTCCAGTCAGTGTGTGATCACTATATCTTCAGGTCAGTGTGTGATCACTATATCTTCCAGGTCAGTGTGTGATCACTACATATCTTTCAGTCAGTGTGTGATCACTATATCTTCCGTTCAGTCTGTGACACTATATATCTTCCAGTCAGTGTGTGATCACTATATCTTCAGGTCAGTGTGTGGTCACTATATCTTCCGTTCAGTCTGTGACACTATATATCTTCCAGTCAGTGTGTGATCACTATATCTTCTGTTCAGTCTGTGACACTATATATCTTCCAGTCAGTGTGTGATCACTATATCTTCCGTTCAGTCTGTGACACTATATATCTTCCAGTCAGTGTGTGATCACTATATATTCTAGTCAGTGTGTGATCACTATATATACTAGTCAGTGTGTGATCACTATATCTTCAGGTCAGTGTGTGATCACTATATATACTAGTCAGTGTGTGATCACTATATCTTCAGGTCAGTGTGTGGTCACTGCAGCGGTTACTCCTTTAAAAGATACAAGCTTACACCGCGGGACTTAGAGGTACCCAGCGTCACTGCTTCATTGCTCCAAACCACCTTAAAGGGGAGTTAGAGCACTCATTATGCATTTGTGTCTCAAGGTTTTTATATGACCAATCAAATCTAGTGTTTCCAATTACTAATTTGACACAAGTCATCCGTCTCTGGTGACATCTTCAACAAAGATGGCTGACAAAACATTATATTGGAAGCAAATTTAAGAAATTATAATGTCATGACGAGTTTTTCCAACAGCAGACAGTGATGAAGCAGATGCTAAGCTACAGGACTGTTTGCTAGCACAGACTGTAATATGTTCTACGATTCCTCCGATGGCATTGAAGAGTGTGCCACATCATTGATGATGTCGTCCCCACAGTGACAGTGCGTACACAAACCACCCAGATGCTTGGAATTACAGGCAAAATCCATGCTGAGCTAAAGGGTAGAGCTGCTACTTTCAAGGAGCGGGACTCTAACCCAGAAGCTTATAAGAAATCCGGCTATGCCATCCGACGAACCATCAAACAGGCAAAGTGTCAATACAGGGCTAAGATCCAATCATACTACACCGGGTCCAACTCTTCTCGGATGTGGCAGGGATAGAAAGGGAAGTACAGCTGAGAGCTGCCCAGTGACACGAGTCTACCAGACAAGATAAATTACTTCTATGCTCACTTCGAGACAAGTAACAATGAAACATACATGAGAGCATCAGCTGTTCCAGACGACTGTGTGATCACGCTCTCCGCAGCCGATGTGAGTAAGACCTTCAAACAGGTCAACATTCACAATGCCAAGGGGCCAGACGGATCACCAGGTCATGTACTCCGAGCAAGCGCTGACCAACTGGCAATTGTCTTCACTGACATGTTCAACCTCTCCCTGTCTGAGTCTGTAATACCAACATGTTTCAAGCAGACCACCATATTCCCTGTGCCCAAGAACACTAAGGTGACCTGCCTCGATGATTACCAACCCGTAGCACTCACGTTTGTAGCCATGAAGTGCTATTAACACCATTATCCCAGAAACTCTAGATCCACTCCAATTTGCATACCACCCCTACAGATTGACAGATGATGCAATCTCTATTGCACTCCACACTGCCCTTTCACACCTGTACAAAAGGAACATCTATGTGAGAATGCTATTCATTGACCATAGTTTAAAACCACAGTGCCCTCAAAGCTCATCAATAAGTTAAGGACCCTGGGACTAAACACCTCCCTCTGCAACTGGATCCTGTACTACCTGACTGGTCGCCCCCAGGTGGTAAGAGTAGGTAATAACACATCCGCCACGCTGATCCTCAACACGGGGGCCCCTCAGAGGTGCATCCTCAGTCCACTCCCGTACCCCCTGTTCACTCATGACTGCACGGCCAGGCACGACTCCAACACCATCATTACGTTTGCAGATGACACAACAGTGGTAGGCCTGATCACTGACAATGATGAGACAGCCTATAGGGAGGATGTCAGAGACCTGAACATGTGCTGCAAGGACAACAACCTCTCCCTCAACATGATCAAGACAACGGACATGATTGTGGACTACAGGAAAAGGACAGAGCACGCCCCCATTCTCATCGTGTGGGCTGTAATGGAGAAGGTTGAGAGCTTTAATTTCTTTGGCGTCCACATCACCATCAAACTAACATAGTTCAAGCACACCAAGACAGTCATAAAACGGGCCTAACAAAACCTATTCCCCCTCAGGAGACTGAAAAGTCTTGGCATGGGTCCTCAGATCCTCCAAAGGTTCTACATCTGCACCTGTTGCATCACTGCCTGGTATGGAAACTGCTCGGCCTCCGACCGCAAGGCACTACAGAGGGTGGTGTGTATGGTCCAGTACATCACTCGAGCCAAGCTTCCTGCCATGCAGGAGCTCTATATTTCAGGCGGATTCAGAGGATGGCCCTCAAAATTGTCTCGCTATTGTTATTTTTAATGATTTGTTACTTTTATTTTTTACTTAACATGTATTTTTCTTAAAACTACATTGGATAAGGATAGGATGGATAAACAGTCCTTCCTCTTGAAGCTAGGGGACACTATTTTTATGTTTGGAAAAATAACGTTCCCAAAGTAAACATCCTATTTCTCAGGACCAGATGCTAGAATATGCATATAATTAATAACGGATTAGGATAGAAAACACTCTAAAGTTTCCAAAACTGTCAAAATATTGTCTGTGAGTATAACAGAACTGATATTGCAGGTGAAACCCTGAGAAAAATAAAACCAGGAAGTGGCTTCTATTTTGAAAACTCCATATTCCATAGCCTCCCATTGCTCCATTTAAAGGGATATCAACCAGATTCCTTTTCCATTCACTTCCTCAAAGTGTCAACAGTCTTCAGACATAGTGTCAGGCTTTTATTTTGAAAAATGAGCCAGAATGATAACATCGCGTCAAGTGGTCACCTGAGTTTTGCTCGCGCAACAGAATTTGGACAGCTATTGTTATTCCCTCTCATACTGTGAAAGACATTTGCGGTTGTTATATTATCGATAATATATTTTAAAAACAACCTGAGGATTGATTATAAAAAACGTTTGACGTTTCTGTGGACATTATGGATATTATTTGGAATTTTCGTCTGCGTTGTCGTGACCGCTTTTTCCTGTGGATTTCTGAACATAACGCGACAAACAAACGGAGGTATTTGGATTTAAAAATAATCTTTATGGAACAAAAGGAACATTTGTTGTGTAACTGGGAGTCTCCTGAGTGAAAACATCCAAAAATCATCAAAGGTAAACGATTAATTTGATTGCTTTTCTGATTTTCGTGACCTAGCTACTTAATGCTTAGTGTACATAATGTTTTGTTTTGCTATCAATAAACCTACACAAAAGCTTGGATTGCTTTCGCTGTAAAGCATCATTTCAAAATCTGAGACGACAGGTGGATTAACAAAAGGCTAAGCAATGTTTTGCAATATTGCACTTGTGATTTCATGAATATGAATATTTTTTAGTAATATTCTTTGACTTTGGGGCTATGCTATTCAGATGTTGATGATGAAAATTATCCCGCTTAAAGGATGGGTAGCGTCAAGAAGCTTGTAATTGTAATTAAGCATTTCACTGTTGTATTCGGCGCATGTGACAAATAAAAATGGATTTGATTTACTTTGAACTGGACTGTGTTTACAGCATGAGTGGTTGTGAGTAGATGCACCTGTTTGAGCTGAAAGCAAGAGCTGCATGTAGCCACATGTGCACATTTTGTTGATATCCTTTGATTGTTAGTGGATTTTCATAAATAATTTGTAAAATAGGGGAGTGATTACTTCCTACAAGAGCTCAAAACAGGTACATTTCTAAAAGTGAATCAGGTGAAGAGCTTTTTTTACTTCTTAAAGGGACAGTGGTTTGAAACAGGCTTGAATAAGTAGCCAATATACAGAGGGTAGCATAATTCATATGATTCTCTGTAATAATAGTATGGGAATTATAAAGTATTTTATTTTGTAAAGTGGTTTCTTGCATCAAACACAACATTTTCAGTCACCTCCTTGTCTGAAGGACAAGTGGATAAACAGTTCTGCATATTTTTTCACAAGTCTCATGGAATGTAGGATTACATTGAACACCACACATTGGCTGCTACTGTAGACTAAATGATAGAACAGCTATTTCCATGTTAAAATATTATGGGATACATTCTCTATTGTTTTTTATGGTAGGCCACTCTGGTAAGCCAACTGTACATTATGATCAAATAGCCTACTTGACCACTGTTAAAACTGTAACTTAAAGTGGATACTACCTCAGTGTTCACAGTAAACTCTTGAAGTTGAACATCATTTTCTAGAAAGTTCACGTTTGCACTCAACAAATTTGCTCAGTGCTGGAAAAAAATTGAGAGAACATTGCTGACCGTTCCGAACAAGTCAGAGTAAATGGAGTCATGTCAAAGCAGCTCTGCTCCTCCACCAGATCCACACGCTCTCTCCTCTCCTGTACAGCTCTGCTCCTATACCAGATCCCCACAGCTCTCTCCTCTCCTGTACATACTATACACTAATGACTGTCGCAGCGACTATGAAAACAGGCACATCATCAAGTTTAGTGATGACTTTGTCATCGTCAGTCTCCTACAGGATGGAGAGTCTGAGCATGGGCCTGTGGTAGATGACTTTATGTCACGGTGTGAGAACTGCTTCCTCCAACTGAATGTCTACCAAACTAAAGATATGGCCATTGACTTTAGGAGGCAGCCACTGAACCACATACCCACTGTAGTAATGGGAAAGGACATTGAGCTGGTCAGTACCTACAAGTACCTTTTGAACAGTGCTGGACAACAAGTTTGAGGAGAAGCATTTTTTTTCTGAGAAAGATTAACTCGTTTAATGTCAGCAAGACAATGATAACACTGTTTTACAGGAGTTTTATTGAATCCATATTGATGTTCTCAACGGTGGCCTGGTTTGGAAATCTTAATGCTTGCAACACAAATAGGTGGGACATGGTGGTTAAGGTGGCCAGAATGTTCATTGGGGTGCAACAGACACAGCTTTCCATGACATTCAGAAAGCACGTGGTGAGGAGAGCTAACAGTATCCAAGACTGTCCTGATCACCCACTCCTTGACCATTTTGCACTTCTCCCCTCAGGTCGTGGTTTAAGACTTCCCAAACTCAATAGCAACAGATACAAGAACTATTTTATCCCACAGGCCATACACCTTCTGAATCTGCACATTAAAGAAAATGTATATTTATTGCTGCACTTATGCAAAATGATTACTCTATTTTATCCATCTTATTGTTTCATGTTACGAATATGTGACTCCAGACTATGATCCTTGCTCAGCATCATTCAATCTGATTCCCAGAAATATGGCAATACCCCTGACTATAACTCTTTCCCAACAGATGTCCTCCCATTCCCGTAGAGATGGCAAGGTGTGGCAATGAGGCTATAGCGAGCCCCAGTTCAGCTGGGAAATTCTACCATCCAACACTCCTTCTGTATCGCTGTCCGTTTCCCTTCTGTCTGGTTCCCCCTCATTCTCTCAGTCTCAACATTATCCTGCATGTGATTTGAATGTACATTTTAAATGTACAGGACACTCCAGAATATTGATATTGAGGGATATTGATAATGGAACAGGGTATCATTTCACAGTGCAGGACTACTGGCTACTGTTCATGTGTAATACTGTATTTCTGATAAAACTTCAACTGAAAAACTTATTTCTATGGAAATTACACAGTGCCTTTTTTCAGAGAGGTCAGATACCAAGAGGTCAAATTAAAAGCAAACAATGGGGGCTGTTGAGCTGTTTCATCTTGGAGAGTCCTGTAGATACAGAACCTACCACTAGGGGGGCTCTACTCCACAGGATCCTTCTCTTGCCTCAATAACCAAATATTTCCATCACAGTTAGTAAACAGTTAGAAAATTGTAGCCAGAGACAGAATTGAAAAGATTAAATAATGAGTCGTGTTACTTATATTGTATGTATTCTACTGATAGATCACTCATAACTTGACAGGGTGACAAAAGAAAGGATGAGAGCGGGGAAGAGAGAGAAACATATTGAAGTCAAGGCAGAGCAGCCTCACATTAATCAGACATGTGCCGTTGGGCTGGTTCTCATTTGAGAAGAAGGAATGTCTTTTTTTTTACTCTCAAAGAGAAGATGATGATTGCTGTATACAACTGTCTGCTGAAACAATAAATAAAATGTAAGGTCTTCTTAATCTCAAAGAGAAGATGATTGCAGTATACAACTGTCTGATGAAACAATAAATAAAATGTAATGTCTTACTCTCAACGAGAATATGTCGATTGTTGTAGAGAACAACAATAAATACAACGTATGCTGTTTTATGAATTGGAATTACTGTAGAAAATACATGATAATCTATAGGTCACACAGGTAAGATGTGTTCTACATCTTCTCTTCTGTATGAAGCTAGAAGTAGCTTTGCTGTTGTTAAAACTCTGTACTTGGGGCATAATTTATGTAAACAACATCTTCAATGTTACAGTTACAGAGTTTAATGTTAACAACATCTAGAGGGGGAGACATGGCCCTGTGACATCATCAATGTTACAGTTACAGAGTTTAATGTTAACAACATCTAGAGGGAGAGACATGGCACTGTGACATCATCAATGTTACAGTTACAGTTTAATGTTAACAACATCTAGAGGTGGAGACATGGCACTGTGACATCATCAATGTTACAGTTATAGAGTTTAATGTTAACAACATCTAGAGGGGAAGACATGGCACAGTGACATCATCAATGTTACAGTTACAGAGTTTAATGTTAACAACATCTAGAGGGGGAGACATGGCACTGTGACATCATCGATGGTAACCGGGTTGCTGTTTGTTGATTTTATAATCAAACAAGTAGCTGTGCCTTTCTGGGACATGAGGCCACGTCCTCCAGGATCTCTCGATCAATGTCACACATTTATTTAACTGAGTCTGTGTCAGGAAGGGAGGGAGCTCATAATAAGAAAGGGTGAAGAGGACTGATACACAGAGAGGAAAGAGAGGAAGAGAGACACAGTTGAAGTCGGAAGCTTACATACACTGTGGCAGCAGGTAGCCTAGTGGTTTGAGTGTTGGACTAGAAAACCAAAGGTCGCTAGATCTAATCCCCGAGCTGACAAGGTAAACATCTGGAGTTTTGCCTGTGAACAAGGCAGTTAACCCACTGTTTCTAGGCTGTCATTGAACATTTTAAATTGTTCTTTAACTGACTTGCCTAGTTAAATAAAGGTACACATTTTTTTTGTTAACACTTAGGTTGGAGTCATTAAAACTAATTTTTCAACCACTCCACATTTTCTTGTTAACAAACTATAGTTTTGGCAAGTCGGTTAGGACATCTACTTTGTGAATGACACAAGTAATTTTTCCAACAATTGTTTACAGACAGATTATTTCACTTATAATTCATGACAATTCCAGTGGGTCAGAAGTTTACATACACTAAGTTGACTGTGCCTTTAAACAGCTTGGAAAATTCCAGAAAATGTCATGGCTTTAGAAGCTTCTGATAGGACAATTGACATCATTTGAGTTAATTGGAGGTGTACCTGTGGATGTATTTCAAGCCCTAACTTCAAACTCAGTGCCTCTTTGCTTGACATCATGGGAAAATCAAAAGAAATCAGCCAAGACCTAAAAAACCTCCACAATTTTGATAAACTCCTATATCTATTGGATGAAATACCACAGTGTGCCATCACAGCAGCAAGATTTGTGACCCGTTGCCACAAGAAAATGGCACGCAGTGAAGAACAAACAGTATTGAAAATACAAGCTATATTTATTTGTAATTATTTTCCATTTTGTCCTTTAACTATTTTCACATCGTTATAACTAACACTCACTAGAAATATGACATTTGAAATGTTTTTATTATTTTGGAGCTTTTGTGAGTGTAATGTTTACTGTTAATTTTGTATTGTTTATTTCACTTTTGTTTTCCATGCCAATATAGCCCTTTTAATTGAGAGAGAGAGGGATTTACACAAAGAGACAGAGAAGGGGGAGTTCTCCTCCTTTCGTTAAACAGTACATTTGCAAAATGGTACCTTAAGCATTGGGACCTTCAACACACTCCCCATTATCCTCCTGGTTTGTTGTCAAATTCCTGGGATACTGAGTTGACATAGGCAGCCGAAACACCATGAACAGATGTGTTGAGTTTTTCATAAATGGTTTGCCCGGCAAAGCAGTCTCCTGTCTGTCAGTGTCCCGAGAGTCATGTACTGTAACTGCTGGTTTAAAGAAGAAAGAGAAATATACAGAGATAGTCTTGCTAACTGTTATTTGGAGTGAGAAGGTAGAATTTATAGTAGGGTAAAGTAGGGCTTAAAGTGGGCTGCCTTCCACTTAGAGACAACATCTGCAATTCCTCTCATACTCCTTACTGGGGCACAAGGGTAGAGGAGGGGGGTGAGTATTATGCAGTGGGAGGTAGGCCTCTGGGAGGAGCTGTGAGAGGGGGGCACATATTTGACTGGAGGGAAGGCTTTCCGGAGGCACTATATGGTAGGCGGTCAACCTGCATTGGGTAGGGAGATAGACCTAGATTCGGGGGCACCGTACGGGGTTTCCACCATGCCCGAGAGGGACACTAACTGTCACTAAATGTTTCCCACTTAAGTGAATCAAAGCGGCTGTCCCGGCGGTAGCGAAGGCCCCCAGTCGGGAATATCATTTGGCTGTCAGATGTGATATGATATTTGTCACTCCTAAGGCCTGCTAGATGACTGAGCCCTCAGCGAGCTACATGTCAAGCCTGTCCCTGGGTTCCATTTAGATTTCCTTTCTGTTGAGTTAGTGTAGTGCTGAGCTACAGTTCAGGCCTATTCAAAGGGGAAGCTAATCCATTCACACATGGATTGGATCAGAGAGATGGATCGGTAACTCTCTCTCTTGCTCTCTCTCTTTCTCTCAAACAGCATGTCGTGAAAAACACATTTGAATAACAATACAAGCAGTATTATAGTTTGGATAGAACCCAAGCAGATCCATAATTATGACTTAGTTAATTATAATCAACTGAAATCAGAGCTGATAAGGATTAATCAACAGCATTATAACATGCTTACTGAAAATTGAAGGGAGGCAAATAAGAAACCATGCAAACAGAACCAAAATAGAAAATGATGAATCTGTAATTAATTTTTCAACATATGTAACGAGATCACAGAGAGAGAGGGGAAAAAATAGCCCACAAGTTTAAACTGATGTCTCTTTTTTCAATGTTATTACATTCGCAAAAGTCACCATAAAACTGGATTATGGGAATAGGACTCATTGCCTTTGATCTGCCAGATTACAGTAAATCTACCATGGCACTCCTCAAAATGAAAAGTTTGAAGGAAACTCAGAAGGGATACTGTATTCATGCCATTCCAGGACTAAGCCAAATTCTTCCCCTCTCTCATCAAGCTTCTAAAATGATTTGGTATGGCTGAGATGTCTTAGAGCGGGATGAAGACACAATCAGGACGCTCTCTCGCTAATATGGCAGGCCAAGGATAGGCGAGAGAGAGAAATATAGTGAGAGAGAGCAAGACAGAGTGAGAAAGATCAAAAAGAGAGCAAAGAAACATATTACTCAACTGCTAAATCTATTCCATGTCCATACGGCTGTTAAACACAGTCCAATGTGGTAAAGCAACCTCTCTATAATACAAGATCCCCAGAGTAGCAGATAAAGCACATGGAGGATACAGCCAGAGGGAGAATGAGATTAAAGCCTGTCTGTTCATCTAACAACAGAGGCCCTCCGCTTCTCTAGATAATAACAGCTAATTAAGTAGGGAACAGCGGAGGAGCTGAAAGCACTCACGTGCTAATCACAGAACAAATACACCTCTCTCTCCTCTCTCTCTCTCTCTCTGCCTATGTTCCTCCACTTGACAGCAAGTTCACTTAGCCCAACCACTCCCTCTCGCTTGCTCAGCAGAACAGAACTATTTTCTCTCTCTTTTCACTCTCTCTCCCTTGCCACTGTATTGAGGCCTCAGCATGAGTATCCCATCAACTGTCAAGAGCCTTGGAAAACCTTCAAATGAACCTCTTTCTGGAGTAGGCCATGGATTAAGCTTAGAGGAAAGAGAGAGAGAGATATTGAGAGAGAGAGAGAGACTTAAGGAAAGGAAAGCTTTGACTATGATTATGCCTTGCTATTGAGAAAGTCCGCCGTAGGCAGACCTGGCTCTCAAGAGAAGACAGGCTATCTGCACACTGCCCACAAAATGAGGTGGAAACTGAGCTGGACTTCGTAACATTCTGCTCAATGTATGACCATATTAGAGACACATATTTCCCTCAGACTACACAGATCCACAAAGAATTCAAAAACAAACCCAATTTTGATAAACTCCCACATCTACTGCGTGAAATACCACAGTGTGCCATCACAGCAGCAAGGTTTCTTGCTGCCACAAGAAAAGGTCAACCAGTGAAGAACAAACACCATTGTAAATACAATCCATATTTATGCCTAGTTATGTTCCCTCTTGTACTTTCACCATTTGTTTGTCGTTACAACACTGTATATAGACAAAATATGACAGTTGTAATGTCTTTATTCTTTTGGAACTTCTGTGAGTGTAATGTTTACTGTTCATTGTTTTGTTTATTTTTGTATATTATCTACTTCACCTGTGTTGGTAATATGAACATATGTTTCCCATGCCAACAAAGCCCCTTGAACTGAAATTGAATTGAGAGAGAGAGAGAGAGAGAGAATGAGGTTGTTGCCAGTGCCAAAGAAGTGAGTGAGTTCTATAGCTGGAGAGTTCAATAACTACTCACTATCACGTCAACACACACACACACACACACATAGCCCCCTTCATATAACAGGAGTCAAACCATTACAAGCTACTACATAATGCATTCTCTATATTACCTAACAACCAGAACAGAACAGAACAGACACTAACGATCCTTTGAAGACAGGAGCAGGACATCTGGAGCAGGACATCTGAAGCAGAAAATCTGGAGCAGGACATCTGGAGCAGGACATCTGGAGCAGGACATCTGGAGCAGGACATCTGGAGCAGGACACCTGGAGAAGGACATCTGGAGCAGGACATCTGGAGAAGGACATCTGGAGAAGGACATCTGGAGCAGGACATCTGGAGAAGGACATCTGGAGAAGGATATCCGGAGCAGGACATCTGGAGAAGGACATCTGGAGAAGGACATCTGGAGAAGGACATCTGGAGCAGGACATCTGGAGAAGGATATCTGGAGCAGGACATCTGGAGAAGGACATCTGGAGAAGGACATCTGGAGCAGGACATCCGGTGCAGGACATCCGGAGGAGGACATCTGGAGAAGGACATCTGGAGCAGGACATTTGGAGAAGGACATCTGGAGCAGTAAATCTGGAGGAGGACATCTGAAGCAGGACATCTGGAGAAAGACATCTGGAGAAAGACATCTGGAGAAGGACATCTGGAGCAGGACATCAGGAGCAGGACATCCGGAGAAGGACATCCGGTGCAGGACATCCGGAAGAGGACATCTGGAGAAGGAAATCTGGAGCAGGACATTTGGAGAAGGACATCTGGAGGAGGACATCCGGAGCAGGACATCAGGAGCAGGATATCTGGAGAAAGACATCTGGAGAAGAACATCTGGAGCAGGACATCTGGAGCAGGACATCCGTAGCAGGACATCCGGAGCAGGACATCCGGTGCAGGACATCTGGAGAAGCACATCTGGAGCAGGACATCTGGAGAAGCACATCTGGAGCAGGACATCCGGAGAAGGACATCTGGAGCAGAACATCCAGAGCAGGACATCTGGAGCAGGACATCCGGAGCAGGACATCTGGAGCAGGACATCCGGAGCAGGACATCTGGAGCAGGACATCCGGAGCAGGACATCCGGTGCAGGACATCCGGTTCAGGACATCTGGAGGAGGACATCCGGTGCAGGACATCTGGAGCAGGACATCCGGAGCAGGACATCCGGTGCAGGACATCTGGAGGAGGACATCAAGAGCAGGACATCTGGAGCAGGACATCTAGAGAAAGACATCTGGAGAAAGACATCTGTCGAAGGACATCCGGAGCAGGACATCCGGTGCAGGACATCTGGAGAAGCACATCTGGAGCAGGACATCCGGAGCAGGACAACCGGAGCAGGACATCCGGAGCAGGACATCCGGGGCAGGACATCTGGAGCAGGACATCTGGAGCAGGACATCAAGAGCAGGACATCTGGAGCAGGACATCTAGAGAAAGACATCTGGAGAAAGACATCTGTCGAAGGACATCCGGAGCAGGACATCCGGTGCAGGACATCTGGAGAAGCACATCTGGAGCAGGACATCCGGAGCAGGACAACCGGAGCAGGACATCCGGAGCAGGACATCCGGGGCAGGACATCTGGAGCAGGACATCTGGAGCAGGACATCTGGAGCAGGACATCTGGAGCAGGACATCTGGAGAAGCACATCCGGAGCAGGACATCCGGAGCAGGACATCCGGAGCAGGACATCTGGCCTGAGGAATTGCTGCTGATTGACCTCGATCTTAATCATTACCTTAAATTCCCTCTTTGTCTCTCTCTCTTCCTTTTTAATATTGCTCCTTCTCTGCCTCTGTTTCTCTTTCTCTCTTTATATTGCTCCCTCTCTCTCTCCTTCTACTTCCTCTCCGTCTCAGGGTGAAACACAGTGTTGTGGCATGGTCAGGGTGAACAATGAACGAGCTGGGACCATTCAGACATGAATCATTCTTTGTCCAATTGGTGACATCACAAGAATGTTGGATAAACACACGTCTTTCCAACAGCATGACGTCGCCCCAGCCCCGGCGTTGTTACTGCTGCAGGATAAACAGGTAATCAGTCTCAGGGTACATTAATTGGCACCCGCTTCCTCAAACACACACAAAACACACACACTCACCTGGCATTGAGTGTGTATGGTGATGGTCGGATGCGAGCAGCAAATGGCAGGATGGTGTAATGACCACATCAGTGACCTCATGGTGCTGACGGTAGGAAAACGGCTGGCAAAGCAAAAAGCCACTTGGAACTATGGCACTGTGTCTGTCTGAGATTACCTTTACTAGAATACATACTGTATATTCAGGACATGAACATCAAGCCAGGTGGGACTGTGTCAGTATGTGTCACACACCTTTACTAGAAGACAAAATAAAATCCTTGACCACCTTTACTCCACACACAGAGATGCATACAAAGCTCTCCCTCGCCCTCCATTTGGCAAATCTGACCATAATTCTATCCTCGAGATTACTGCTTACAAACAAGAACTAACGCAGGAAGTACGTTCACTACTGAAGTAGTCAGATGACACGGATGCTACAATACAAGACTGTTTTGCTAGCACAGACACAGATATGCTCCGGGATTCATTCAATGGCAATGAGGAATAAACCACCTCAGTCATCAGCTTCATCAATAAGTACATCGATGACGTCGTCCCCAAAGGGACTCCACATACAGTACATAACCCAACCAGAAGCCATGGATTACAGGCAACATCCGCATCGAGCTAAAGGCCAGAGCTGCTGCTTTCAAGAAGCGTGAGACTAATCCAGACGCTTATAAGAAATCCTGCTACGCCCTCAGACGAACCATCAAACAAGCAAAGTGTCAATACAGGATTAAGATTGAATCGTACTAATCCGGCTCTGGCACTCGTCGGATGTGGCAGGGCTTGAAAACTATTATGGGCCACAAAGGGAAACGCAGACGCGAACTGCCCAGTGATGCGAGCTAAATGCCTTTTATGCTCGCTTTGAGGCAAGCAACACTGAAGCATGCACAGAGCACCAACTGTTCTGGATGACTGTGTGATAACGCTCTCGGTAGCCAATGTGAACAAAACCTTAAAACAGGTCAACATTCACAAAACTGCTGGGCCAGACGGACCACCAGGACGTGTACTCAAAGCATGCGCTGACCAACTGTCAAGTGTCTTTACTGACATTTTCAACCTCTCCCTGACCGAGTCTGTAATACCTACATGTTTCAAGCAGACCACCATAGTCCCTGTGCCCAAGGAAACGAAAGTAACCTGCCTAAATAATTACCGCCTCGTGGCACTCACTTCGGTAGCCATGAAGTGCTTTGAAAGGCTGCTCATGGCTCACATCAACAGCAACCTCCCCGACACCCTAGATCCACTCCAATTTGCATACCGCCCCAACAGATCCACAGATGACACAATCTAAATCAATCTCCACACTGCCTTTTCTCGCATGGACAAAAGGAACACCTACAGTTGAAGTTGGAAGTTTACATACACCTTTCCAAATACATTTAAACTCAGTTTTTCACAATTTCTGACATTTAATCCAAGTTAAAATTCCCTGTTTTATGTCAGTTAGGATCACCACTTTTAGGATCACCACTTTTAAGAATGTGAAATGTAGAGAGTGTGTAAGGGATTTCCTCCTCTTCTTCCGAAGAGGAGAGGCGAAAAGGATCAGAGGACCAATATGCGGCGTGGTAAGTGTCCATGGTTCTTTTTAATACGTAATGTGCACATGAACAACTGACTACAAAAAAAACAAGAAATGTGAAAACCCTAAACAGTCCTATCTGGTGCAGACACAGAGACAGGAACAATCACCCACAAACACACAGTGAAACCCAGGCTACCTAAGTATGATTCTCAATCAGAGACAACTAATGACACCTGCCCCTGATTGAGAACCATACTAGGCCGAAACATAGAAATACCCAAAATATAGAACAAACAAACATAGACTGCCCACCCAACTCACGCCTTGACCATACTAAATAAAGACAAAACAAAGGAAATAAAGGTCATAACGTGACAGTGTGATTTATTTCAGCTTTTATTTCTTTCATCACATTCCCATTGGGTCAGAATTGTGCATACACTTAATTGGTATTTGTTAGCATTGCCTTTAAATTGTTTGACTTGGGTCAAACATTTTGGGTAGCCTCCCACAATAAGGTGTGTGAATTTTGGCCCATTCCTCCTGACAGAGCTGGTGTAACTGAGTCAGATTTGTAGGCCTCCTTGTTCACACACACTGTTTCAGTTCTGCCTACAAATGTTCCATAGGATTGGAGGTCTGGCCTTTGTGATGGCCACTACCTTGACTTTGTTGTCCTCAAACCATTTTCCACAACTTTAGAAGTATGCTTGGGGTCATTGTCCATTTGGAAGACCCATTTGCGGCCAAACTAGAACTTCCTGACTGATGTCTTGAGACGTTACTTCAATATATCCACATAATTGTCCCTCCTCATGATGCCATCTATTTTGTGTCCCTCCTGCAAGAAGGCACCCAACAACATGATGCTGCCACCCCCATGCTTCACGGTTGGGATGGTGTTCTATGGCTTGCAAGCCTCCCCCTTTTTCCTCCAAACAAAACAATGGTCATTATGGCCAAACAGTTCTATTTTTTTTTCATCAGACCAGAAGACATTTCTCCAAAAAGTACAATCTTTATCTCCATGTGCAGTTGCAAACCATAGTCTGGCTTGTTTTGTCAATTTTGGAGCAGTGCTGAGAGGCATTTCAAGTTCCTTGCTGAGAGGCATTTCAAGTTATGTCGATATAGGACTCATTTTACTGTGGATATAGATACTTTTGTACCTGTTTCCTCCAGTATCACAAGGTCCTTTGCTGTTGTTCTGGGATTTAATTGCACTTTTAGCACCAAAGTATGTTCATCTTTAGGCGATAGAACGCGCCTCCTTCCTGAGCGGTATGACGGCTGTGTGGTCCCATGGTGTTTATAATTGCGTACTATTGTTTGTACAGATGAACGTGGTACCTTCAAGCGTTTGGAAATTGCTCCCAAGAATGAACCAGTCTTCTTTCTGATGTCTTGGCTTTCTTTTGATTTTCCCATGATGTCAAGCAAAGAGGCACTGAGTTTGAAGGTAGGCCTTGAAATACATCCACAGGTACACCTCCAGTTGACTCAAAGGATGTCAATTAGCCAATCAGAAGCGTCTAAAGCCATGACATCATTTTTTTGAATTTTCTAAGCTGTTTAAAGGCACAGTCAACTTAGTGTATGTAAAGTTCTGACCCACTGGAATGGTGATACAGTGAATTATAAGTGAAAATACATGCATGTAAACAATTGTTGGAAAAATTGCTTGTGTCATGCACAAAGTGGATGTCCTACCCACTTTACAAAACTATAGTTTGTTAACAAGACATTTGTTGAGTGGTTGAAAAACAAACTTTAATGATTCCAACCTAATTGTGTGTAAACTTCTGACTTCATCTGTATGTGCCACGACCTGGCCATAGAGAGGCTTATATTCTCTATTTTGGTTAGGCCAGGGTGTGACTAGGGTGGGCATTCTAGTTTCTTTATTTCTATGTTTTCTGTTTCTATGTTTTGGCCGGGTATGGTTCTCGATCAGGGGCAGCTGTCTATCATTGTCTCTGATTGGGAATCATTCTTAGGCAGCCTGTTTTGCCACCTTAGTGGCGGTTAGTTGTCTTTGTTATGGCCTGTATAGCCCTAGTAAGCTTCACGGTCGTTTTGTTGTTTCTTGTTTTTGTTGGCGACATTCATAATAAAAAGAAATGTACGCTCACCACGCAGCACCTTTATCCGGTCATTTGCCTGACGACGTTCGTGACAGTATGTGAGAATGCTGTTCATTGACTACAGCTCAGCGTTCAACACCATAGCGCCCACGAAGCTCATTACTAAGCTAAGGACTCTGGGACTAAACACCTCCCTCTGCAACGGGCTCCTGGACTTCCTGACAGGCCGCCCCCAGGTGGTAAGAGTAGGTAACAACACATCTGCCACACTTATCCTTAACACTGGGCCCCCTCAGGGTTTTGTACTTAGATCCCTCCTCTATTCCCTGTTCACCCACGACTGTGTGGTCAAACACGACTCCAACACCATCATTAAGTTTGCTGATGACACAACAGTGGCCTGATCACGGACAACAATGAGATGGCCTATAGGGAGGAGGTCAGAGAACTGGTAGTGTGATGCCAGGACAACAACCTCTCCCTCAATGTGAGAAAGACAAAGAATATGATCGTGGACTACAGGAAAAGGCAGGCCGAACAGGGTTCCATTGACATCGACTTGCTGTAGTGGAGTGGGTCGAGAGCGTCAAGTTCCTTGGTGTCCACATCACCAACAAGCTATCATGGTACAAACACACCAAGACAGTCATGAAGAGGGCACAACAAACCTTTTCCCCCCCAGGAGACTGAAAAGATTTAGCATGGGTGCCCAGATCCTCAAAAGGTTTTTCAGCTGCACCATCGAGAGCATCCTGACCGGTTGCATCACCACCTGGTATGGCAACTGCTTGGCATCTGACCGTAAGGCACTACAGAAGGTACTGCGAACGGCCCAGTGTATCACTGGGGCCAAGCTTCCTGCCATCCAGGACCAATATAATAGGCAGTGTCAGAGGAAAGTCCATAAAATTGTCAGAGACTCAGTCACCCAAGTTATAGACTGTTTTCTCTGTTACTGCACTGCAAGTGGTACCGGAGTGCCAAGTCTTGGACCAAAAGGCTCATCTACAGCTTCTACCCCCAAGCCATTAGACTGCTGAACAATTCATATAAAGCCTACCTTGTAAATATGGTCTTCTTCTTTAACTGCACTGTTGGTTAAGGGCTTGAAAGTAAGCATTTCACGGTGAAGTCTACACTTGTTGTAATCAGAGCATGTGGCAAATAAAGCTTGATTTGATTTGAACTGACATACTGTATATTCTGGACATGAACATATTTATTTTTTTATTTTTTTATTTTACCTTTATTTTACTAGGCAAGTCAGTTAAGAACATAAAGCCAGGTTGAACTGCGGCACTATGTCTGTCTGGGAACAGACCTTCACAAGAAGACATACTGTATATTCAGGACATGAACATAAAGCCAGGTGGAGCACTTACTGTACCTTGGACAGCTAAACCCACTCATGTGCAAACACTAACACGTATGCATGCACACATTGTGTGTCGGTAGGCTGATGTGGTAAAGGCAAGGCTGTGTGTTGAACCCCGCCTGGTGAGCCATCAAGGGATTAATTCATAGCAGATTACGAGATGTAAGATTTAGGGAGCAGACAGTACCTCGGCTGTACCTCGGGAATCCCCAGCGGACCCCTTTCAGAGGCTCCCATCGACTCGCTGAGACTCAGAGAAGAACAGAGCAGAGCTAGATTAGTGTGCCTAATTTTCCATGCACACAAATACACAGACACACACGTACCACTCCTCTTTCTTTTCTTCTTTCTTTCTCTCTCTCTCTCTTTCTCTCTCTCTCTCTCTCTCTCTCTCTCTCTACTCGCAGAACATGAAAAAAGCCCAGATGAAGGTCATGTTTTGGCTCTCCTTCCTTTTAATGTTCTCTAACTGCACAATCCATGAATTGTCTTCCTCATCTCATGCTCATAACATCTGTATTACCTATGGCATCAATCTTCCCACATCGTCATGCAGCAGCAGGCTGGCTTCGTATAAGCCATACATCATGACAATCGGCATACCTTTTCTTTCAGAGATAGCTTCTGTGTGTGTGTGTGCGTTGTGGAGGGAGTTCGAGCTATAGACATAGAGGCCCCTACAAAGCTTCTATAGGCTAAATATATAGCACATGCTGTATGCCTAAGTATTAGCAAATGGTACACAAGGTCAGACTGTCACAACCTACCACAGTATGAACAGCCAACTAAAGGACAATGCCCTAAGGAAACTTACATGTGTGGAGCATTATACATTTACAATACATTCTGTATAGTCACACTGTATGAGGATAATACCCAGCATTTGTTTTCTTTTAACATCAATCTCTGTCCATGTCAAATCATATTGCATAACAATTTACTTAGTTGACTCTGAAATCATAGACAACGGCCACAGAAAGAGGGATAATGTTTACTCATCCATTACCCTAACTCATCCATCCACCTAACTCATCCATCCCCCTAACTCATCCATCCCCCTAACTCATCCATCCCCCTAACTTATCCACCCCCTAATTAATCCATTCCCCAAATTCATCCATTACATTAACTCATCCATCCCCCTAACTCATCCACCTACCTAACTCATCCATCCGCCTAACTCATCCATCCCACTAACTCATCCATCCCCCTAACTCATCCATCTCCCTAACTCATCCATGCCACTAACTTATCCATTACCCAAACTCATCGATCCCGCTAACTTATCCATTACCCTAACTCATCCATCCCCCTAACTCATCCATCCCTCTAACTCATCCCATGCCACTAACTTATCCACACCCTTAACTCATAAATTCCCCAAACGCATGCATCCTGCTAACTCATGCATTTCCCTAACTCATCCATCCTCCTAACTCATGCATTTCCCTAACTCATCCATCCTCCTAACTCATCCATCCGCCTAAATCAACTATTCCACTAACTCAACCATCCCCGAACTCAACCATCCCCCTAACTCAACCATCCCCCTAATTTGTCCATCCCCTAACTCATCCATGCCCCTAACTCATCCACGCCCTTAACTCATAAATTCCCCAAACTCATGCATCCCGCTAACTCATGCATTTCCCTAACTCATCCATTCCACTAACTCTACAGGAAATGGAGTCAATCCAAATCATCTTGGCTCCTGGACTCTGTCTACGCATTTCAAGGCTGCGTTGAAACAATGACTGTTAAATGATCCAAGACCAGCTCAGTTAATCCATACCATTGTGACAATGAGTGATATCCACCTAACTCATCCATCCCCCTAAATCATCAATGCCCCTAACTCATCTATCCCCATACTCTATCCCCATTCCATTCCATTCCCTAACTAATCTATTCCTCTAGCTCGTGATGGTGAGAGTGAGTGATAACAAAATATATACTGTGTCTGGCAGGCTGTGTGTTAAGGGCCTTAATCTGAGGAAGGCGGAACAGCCAAGACCCTCATAAGGGTTCTTTTCATGCCACTGTGGGGCCCGGTGCTTTCTGGTGGCCCAAGATGAGGTGACGCGAGGGGGGGCTGCACATCCCCCACCCTTACTATCCCCTGGGACCCCTTCTCCACTTTGATTTCATGTTTACCCATCTCATGTCTCAGCATAGACATTGCACGAAGCACAAAGACCCGTAAATGCCAATACACACATAAGACACACACACAAAACACACACACACACACACACACACACACACACACACACACACACACACACACACACACACACACACACACACACACACACACACACACACACACACACACACATATATATATGTACACGCACACACGAACACACACACACCTCATTACAAAAAAGAAAAAGAGAAAAGAGAAGCTTGTTCCAGTTCTCCTGGAACAAAGGCCTTATTCTGTGGTGGTCCGTGTTCTGTGGGCATTCAGGAGCTTTTCTGGGGGGCTCGGGAACTGTTACAATCTGAGGGGCCTGTTGGTTGACCTGTCAATGTTGCCCCTTGTTCAGGGGAGGAGAGGAAAGAGAGGAAGAAGGAGATGGTTGGATGGGAGTGGGGAGGCTACAGTGGGTGCTATATGAAACATTAGCTCTCTCCCTGTCCTCTCCCAAGCAGATGCAATCCAGCAAGCCAGACATCCATCCACCCCAGTGGGCTCTCCCTCCCCGGTCTCCCCCAGCACTGTGCCTGTTCCCAGGTTGGGTGTCCCTTGCGGTCCCCCTGGGGAGCCTCAGTGCTCTGGGTGTTGGTGTGACCACTGAGATTTATAGACTCCCTACTGAGAGCATCTCCTTAATGCAGACAATGGGGTGCATTTATTGGCAGCCTGAGCGTGCTGATCCCTTAAAGTCACTCCTCTCTGCTAGGGAACCAGCCTTGTGGCTCTTTTCTAAGAGCTTTTCAGCTGGCCGCACAAAGCAGCTTGGCCCACAAGCAAGCAGGACTCACTCAGTCACTTAGTCACTCACTCAGTCAGTCACTCACTCAGTCATTCAGTCACTCAGTCACTCAGTCAGTCAGTCAGTCAGTCACTCAGTCAGTCAGTCACTCAGTCACTCAGTCACTCACTCACTCACTCACTCACTCACTCACTCACTCACTCACTCACTCACTCACTCAGTCACTCACAGACCTTTTGGGGGGCATGTGATCAACTACAAAATTGTGCCTAAACACACTCAAAGACTAATTGAGAAATCATTAGAAGAAGAGGAGAAAGAAGCCCAATCTGATGAGGAAAGTATTCAACTAAACTATTTTAAAATGGAGTGAATGCTGCACTTTTTGACAATGACCAACACAATTCCAGTCAAAATAGAAGATAGTAAGAAATACTCTAGTCTACCATGACTATATCCAACCTAACTCCATTTGTTGCCACAATGAAGAATCTCAGGGGGTTTCAAACTTTTTGACCTGTGACCCCCAAAAAGGAGTGCTACCAAACTTGCAACCCCAGGGCGTGCACATGCAGATATGCAGATGTGCAACCGCGATCACGCACACACAATCGCTGCGCAAAAGTAGCCTCCTTACAGCCATAAACTGTGATGCATTTTCAAAACGAAAGACAAGCTACAGAAATAAACTGCATTTTACATCCGCATTTGGAGCTGAAAGTCATTCATTTCAGCAGCCAATATCAACTAGGGATGGATGCATCATGTCACTTGTCTGGAGTCCAGAGCAAGCCACATCACATGGCCAAGGCTACTTGGAGTGGAGGTTGCAGGATTGGATGGAAAGCATGTTCTGTCTTGAACCCGAATCTGGTCTTACTGGAGATGTTGATCTGGCGAATCTTCTTTAAGCCCATTAACTTGCCATTCACCAGATTTTCACGCTAACTAATGTCAAAATGTGTGATAGTTGCTAATCAAAACTCCATATTTGGTGAGTAACAACATATTTCTAGTGTTCTTATTTTTTCTTATATTTATTTCTCTTAATCTACTACTGCCTCATCTTCACCAGAACAGAACCTGGTGATTTGATTGATCCGTTTCATATTTCAGATAGTTGTAACAACCTTTGTCTGTTGCCAGTTCGTCTTGTTTGTCAAGTTAACCAGCGTTTTTATGTCTCAGCTCCTGCTTTTCCCCGTCTCTATTTTTCATGCCCTATTGGTTTACTGACCCTTGCCTGTCTTGACTTTGAGCCCACCTGCCTGACTACTCTGCCTGCCCCTGACCCTGAGCCTGCCTGCCGTCCAGTACCGTTGCCCCACCTCTGGTTAACTGACCCCTGGTTTACTGACCTGTCTATTGCCTGCCCCTGTTGGAATATTAAACCATTGTTAATTCGACGTAGTCTGCATCTGGGTCTTACCTTCATACCTGATAATAGGCCTAGTTTGGATTTCTACTGGCTAAGATAAGCAGCTGTAACATCGAACGGCCTTCAATATTATTGGATGAAGATGTAACATGTTCTGGCCAATTTCAAGTTTTAATGTCACATGCACAAGTACAGTGAAATGCCTTTCAGCTCTAACCCCAAACAATGCAGGAATCAATAACAATGTAATACTAAAGAAAACATAAGGTAGAACAAAAATGACTAAAGTGTCTTTTATATGGATGATGAACATAGGCTACTCTGTTTGTGCCAGTTAAACCTGAAACCACCCTCTCTCCACTAATAATTAGCTCGGATTGCCCTCTTTGTCACTTCTTGCTGACAAAACTCCAAGGGTGACTTCCAGAAATGGGTGAGGGGATCAATAACCCCTTCAACTTTGGGACACACAAGTGACTTCAATGAGGAAATTAATGTTCAACATTTGAATAATAAAAGAAACGTGAAATTCAAACGAACAAATTCCCTGTCGATTTGCAAGATACAAAACAATGTTACAGTTAGATATTACATTTGGGTTCTATTTGTTACAGGCTTTGAAATCACATACAAACACATGTACGTGACATGTACATTGTTTTGTATTAAATTGCACAAATTCCCAAAATATCGTGGAGCTTGTCGGGATAGCACTTTGCTCTGGGGCCTGCATCCATGCTGGCTCGGTGGAAGTGGCTATCAGAGGGTCTAATGAACCCCTACACCCTGGATCATTTTCACTCCCTCAGCTTTGGGACGTTGCAAATCGCGGAAGCGAGCATGAAAGTGCAAATGGAATGCCAAGGGGCGAGGAGGGGGGAAGGGGGTGATTTGGGATTCAGCCAAGTTCTGTATGGTCAATAATCTGGATATTTGCTCCAGCCTTTTCTGCACCAATGATGATGACTGGTCAACAATCAAGACGCATAATGTTTTGGTTCTGAAGCAATGATGAGAATTTAAACGACGACTAACGTTGTTGGAAAAAATGATGCAAGCAGGGAAAGGGCCCTTTGGAGACTAGAATGCCAATGGCCATGTGCTCTACACAGGTAGAAACCTATCCTATTACAATCACACATGTTGACGTTTATTGTCATGAGTTTTGACTTGGAGGCTGAACTTCACGATTTCCTATTAGATAGGCCAGCTGCAAAGTCAAGTATGTTGTAAAAATGTATCAAAACTAAAATGAGCTTTTTAAGGTGCGGGTTAGGCATTAGGGTTAGCAGTGTGGTTAAGGTTAACTTTAAGTTTAGGTTTAAAATCAGATTATGCTTACTTATTTTCTTGTGTTCTAGAAATGTCTTATTGACATTTCAAGACTCCCGATGCCGACAGAGATGGCCGCCTCGCTTCGCGTTCCTAGGAAACTATGCAGTTTTTTGTTTTTTTACGTGTTATTTCTTACATTAGTACCCCAGGTCATCTTAGGTTTCATTACATACAGTCGAGAAGAACTACTGTATATAAGATCAGCGTCAACTCACCATCAGTACGACCAAGAACATGTTTTTCGCGATGCGGATCCTGTGTTCTGCCTTACAAACAGGACAACGGAATGGATCGCATGCAGCGACCCAAAAAAACGACTCTGAAAAAGAGGGAAACGAGGCGGTCTTCTGGTCAGACTCCGGAGAGGGGCACATCGTGCACCACTTCCTAGCATTCTTCTTGCCAATGTCCAGTCTCTTGACAACAAGGTTGATGAAATCCAAGCAAGGGTAGCATTCCAGAGGGACATCAAAGACATCAAAGACTGTAACGTTCTGTGCTTCACGGAAACATGGCTCACTGGAGAGACGCTATCCGAAGCGGTGCAGCCAACGGGTTTCTCCACGCATCGCGCCGACAGAAACAAATACTTCCGGTTCCGGTTGGAGCGAGCGGTCGCATCTACACTTCGGTCCGCAGGTAGTATAACTTTTCATTACATTTCGTTATAGTACAACGGTTTGATTTGTCTAATCTTAGCAATTTCTTCTTAGCCAGCTACATAGCCGTCTTTGTATCAACGACAATTGCATAATTATCGTATTTCGTCGTCCTAACGTATCTGCCCAGCAGCTAGCTAAGCAGCTAGCTAACATCCACTGTCCACTAGCACTGTAGAAACTATTACACTCAACTGAACGACTCGATTAGCGTAGTGTCAGCTAGCTACATAGTTGTCTTCGCTGTTTTCGTATCCAAGATAATTGTGCAGTTTAGAGTGTGTAGACTTAGAGTGATTATCTTAATTTACCGAGGTTAGCTAGCCAGCTATTTGTCGTCCTTAACGTAGGAAATGCTGCTAGCTAGCTAGCCAACAGCTAGCCAACCTCTACCGAATTGAACTCCAACTACCCGGTCAACATTCCGCGTCGCTCCACAGGTAGTATCACATTTTCATTTCACTTCATTACAGTACAACGGTTTGATTTGTTTGATCGTAGCTAGCCAGCTACATAGCCGTCTTTGTATCTAAGACAATTGTGTAGTCTAGAGCGATTTTCTAGGTTAGCTGACCAGCTATTGTCGTTCTTCTAACGTAGCTAGCCAGCTAGCCCCCGAATAGCAGCACTGTAGTAACTATTACAGTACAACGGTTTGTTTTGTTTGATCGTAGCTAGCTAGCTACATAGCCGTCTTTGTATCTAAGACAATTGTGTAGCCTAGAGCGATTTTCTAGGTTAGCTAGCCAGCTATTGTCGTTCTTTTAAAGTAACGTAACGCAATTAACCTGCTAGCTAGCCAGCTAGCCCCCGAATAGCAGCACTGTAGAAACTATTACACTCGACGGAACGACTTGATTAGTGTAGTGTCAACATCGCAGCCACTACCAGCTAGCCTACTCCAGCAGTACTGTATCATTTCAATCATTTTAGTCAATAAGATTCTTGCTACGTAAGCTTAACTTTCTGAACATTCGAGACGTGTAGTCCACTTGTCATTCCAATCTCCTTTGCATTAGCGTAGCCTCTTCTGTACCCTGTTAACTATGTGTCTATCTATCCCTGTTCTCTCCTCTCTGCACAGACCATACAAACGCTCCACACCGCGTGGCCGCGGCCACCTAATCTGGTGGTCCCAGCGCGCACGACCCACGTGGAGTTCCTGGTCTCCGGTAGCCTCTGGAACTGCCGATCTGCGGCCAACAAGGCAGAGTTCATCTCAGCCTATGCCTCCCTCCAGTCCCTCGACTTCCTGGCACTGACGGAAACATGGATCACCACAGATAACACTGCTACTCCTACTGCTCTCTCTTCGTCCGCCCACGTGTTCTCGCACACCCCGAGAGCTTCTGGTCAGCGGGGTGGTGGCACCGGGATCCTCATCTCTCCCAAGTGGTCATTCTCTCTCTCTCCCCTTACCCATCTATCTATCGCCTCCTTTGAATTCCATGCTGTCACAGTTACCAGCCCTTTCAAGCTTAACATCCTTATCATTTATCGCCCTCCAGGTTCCCTCGGAGAGTTCATCAATGAGCTTGATGCCTTGATAAGCTCCTTTCCTGAGGACGGCTCACCTCTCACAGTCCTGGGCGACTTTAACCTCCCCACGTCTACCTTTGACTCATTCCTCTCTGCCTCCTTCTTTCCACTCCTCTCCTCTTTTGACCTCACCCTCTCACCTTCCCCCCCTACTCACAAGGCAGGCAATACGCTCGACCTCATCTTTACTAGATGCTGTTCTTCCACTCACCTCACTGCAACTCCCCTCCAAGTCTCCGACCACTACCTTGTATCCTTTTCCCTCTCGCTCTCATCCAACACTTCCCACACTGCCCCTACTCGGATGGTATCGCGCCGTCCCAACCTTCGCTCTCTCTCCCCCGCTACTCTTTCCTCTTCCATCCTATCATCTCTTCCCTCTGCTCATACCTTCTCCAACCTTTCTCCTGATTCTGCCTCCTCAACCCTCCTCTCTTCCCTTTCTGCATCCTTTGACTCTCTATGTCCCCTATCCTCCAGGCCGGCTCGGTCCTCCCCTCCCGCTCCGTGGCTCGATGACTCATTGCGAGCTCACAGAACAGAGCTCCGGGCAGCCGAGCGGAAATGGAGGAAAACTCGCCTCCCTGCGGACCTGGCATCCTTTCACTCCCTCCTCTCTACATTTTCCTCCTCTGTCTCTGCTGCTAAAGCCACTTTCTACCACTCTAAATTCCAAGCATCTGCCTCTAACCCTAGGAAGCTCTTTGCCACCTTCTCCTCCCTCCTGAATCCTCCTCCCCCCCCTCCTCCCTCTCTGCAGATGACTTCGTCAACCATTTTGAAAAGAAGGTCGACGACATCCGATCCTCGTTTGATAAGTCAAACGACACCGCTGGTTCTGCTCACACTGCCCTACCCTGTGCTCTGACCTCTTTCTCCCCTCTCTCTCCAGATGAAATCTCGCTTCTTGTGACGGCCGGCCGCCCAACAACCTGCCCGCTCGACCCTATCCCCTCCTCTCTTCTCCAGACCATTTCCGGGGACCTTCTCCCTTACCTCACCTCGCTCATCAACTCATCCCTGACCGCTGGCTACATCCCTTCCGTCTTCAAGAGAGCGAGAGTTGCACCCCTTCTGAAAAAACCTACACTCGATCCCTCCGATGTCAACAACTACAGACCAGTATCCCTTCTTTCTTTTCTCTCCAAAACTCTTGAACGTGCCGTCCTTGGCCAGCTCTCCCGCTATCTCTCTCAGAATGACCTTCTTGATCCAAATCAGTCAGGTTTCAAGACTAGTCATTCAACTGAGACTGCTCTTCTCTGCATCACGGAGGCGTTCCGCGCTGCTAAAGCTAACTCTCTCTCCTCTGCTCTCATCCTTCTAGACCTATCGGCTGCCTTCGATACTGTGAACCATCAGATCCTCCTCTCCACCCTCTCCGAGTTGGGCATCTCCGGCGCGGCCCACGCTTGGATTGCGTCCTACCTGACAGGTCGCTCCTACCAGGTGGCGTGGCGAGAATCTGTCTCCTCGCCACGCGCTCTCACCACTGGTGTCCCCCAGGGCTCTGTTCTAGGCCCTCTCCTATTCTCGCTATACACCAAGTCACTTGGCTCTGTCATAACCTCACATGGTCTCTCCTATCATTGCTATGCAGACGACACACAATTAATCTTCTCCTTTCCCCCTTCTGATGACCAGGTGGCGAATCGCATCTCTGCATGTCTGGCAGACATATCAGTGTGGATGACGGATCACCACCTCAAGCTGAACCTCGGCAAGACGGAGCTGCTCTTCCTCCCGGGGAAGGACTGCCCGTTCCATGATCTCGCCATCACGGTTGACAACTCCATTGTGTCCTCCTCCCAGAGCGCTAAGAACCTTGGCGTGATCCTGGACAACACCCTGTCGTTCTCAACCAACATCATGGCGGTGGCCCGTTCCTGTAGGTTCATGCTCTACAACATCCGCAGAGTACGACCCTGCCTCACACAGGAAGCGGCGCAGGTCCTAATCCAGGCACTTGTCATCTCCCGTCTGGATTACTGCAACTCGCTGTTGGCTGGGCTCCCTGCCTGTGCCATTAAACCCCTACAACTCATCCAGAACGCCGCAGCCCGTCTGGTGTTCAACCTTACCAAGTTCTCTCACGTCACCCCGCTCCTCCGCTCTCTCCACTGGCTTCCAGTTGAAGCTCGCATCCGCTACAAGACCATGGTGCTTGCCTACGGAGCTGTGAGGGGAACGGCACCGCAGTACCTCCAGGCTCTGATCAGGCCCTACACCCAAGCAAGGGCACTGCGTTCATCCACCTCTGGCCTGCTCGCCTCCCTACCATTGAGGAAGTACAGTTCCCGCTCAGCCCAGTCAAAACTGTTCGCTGCTCTGGCCCCCCAATGGTGGAACAAACTCCCTCACGACGCCAGGACAGCGGAGTCAATCAACACCTTCCGGAGACACCTGAAACCCCACCTCTTCAAGGAATACCTAGGATAGGATAAGTAATCCTTCTCACCACCCCCCTTAATGATTTAGATGCACTATTGTAAAGTGGCTGTTCCACTGGATGTCAGAAGGTGAATTCACCAATTTGTAAGTCGCTCTGGATAAGAGCGTCTGCTAAATGACTTAAATGTAAATGTAAATGTACGAAGGGTGGGGGCGTATGCCTTATGGCTAACGAGGCATGGTGCGATGAAAGAAACATACAGGAACTCAAATCCTTCTGTTCACCTAATTTAGAATTCCTCACAATCAAATGTAGACCGCATTATCTACCAAGAAAATTCTCTTCGGTTATAATCACAGCCGTATATATCCCCCCCCCCAAGCAGACACATCGATGGCTCTGAACGAACTTTATATAACTCTTTGCAAACTAGGAACCATTTATCCGGAGGCTGCATTCATTGTTGCTGGGAATTTTAACAAGGCTAATCTGAAAACAAGACTCCCTAAATTCTATCAGCATATCGATTGCGCAACCAGGGGTGGAAAAACCTTGGATCACTGTTACTCTAACTTCCGCGACGCATATAAGGCCCTGCCTGCCCCCCTTTCGGAAAAGCTGACCACGACTCCATTTTGCTTATACCTGCCTACAGACAAAAACTAAAAAAAGAAGCTCCCACGCTGAGGTCTGTCCAACGCTGGTCCAACCAAGCTGACTCCACACTCCAAGACTGCTTCCATCACATGTTTCGTATTGCGTCAGATAACAACATTGACGAAAACGCTGATTCGGTGTGCGAGTTCATTAGAACGTGCGTTGAAGATGTCGTTCCCATAGCAACGATTAAAACATTCCCTAACCAGAAACCGTGGATTGATGGCAGCATTCGCGTGAAACTGAAAGCGCGAACCACTGCTTTTAATCAGGGCAAGGTGTCTGGTAACATGACTGAATACAAACAGTGCAGCTATTCCCTCCGTAAGGCTATCAAACAAGCTAAGTGTCAGTACAGAGACAAAGTAGAATCTCAATTCAACGGCTCAGACACAAGAGGCATGTGGCAGGGTCTACAGTCAATCACGGACTACAGGAAGAAATCCAGCCTAGTCAAGGACCAGGATGTCTTGCTCCCAGGCAGACTAAATAACTTTTTTGCCCGCTTTGAGGACATTACAGTGCCACTGACACAGCCTGCAATGGAAACATGCGGTCTCTCCTTCACTGCAGCCGAGGTGAGTAAAATATTTAAACGTGTTAACCCTCGCAAGGCTGCAGGCCCAGACGGCATCCCCAGCCGCGCCCTCAGAGCATGCGCAGACCAGCTGGCTGGTGTGTTTACGGACATATTCAATCAATCCCTATACCAGTCTGCTGTTACCACATGCTTCAAGAGGGCCACCATTGTTCCTGTTCCCAAGAAAGCTAAGGTAACTGAGCTAAACAACTATCGCCCCGTAGCACTCACTTCCGTCATCATGAAGTGCTTTGAGAGACTAGTCAAGGACCATATCACCTCCATCCGACCTGACACCCTAGACCCACTCCAATTTGCTTACCGCCCAAATAGGTCCACAGACGATGCAATCTCAACCACACTGCACACTGCCCTAACCCATCTGGACAAGAGGAATACCTATGTGAGAATGCTGTTCATCGACTACAGCTCGGCATTCAACACCATAGTACCCTCCAAGCTCGTCATCAAGCTCGAGACCCTGGGTCTCAACCCCGCCCTGTGCAACTGGGTACTGGACTTCCTGACGGGCCGCCCCCAGGTGGTGAGGGTAGGTAACAACATCTGCTCCCCGCTGATCCTCAACACTGGGGCCCCACAAGGGTGCGTTCTGAGCCCTCTCCTGTACTCCCTGTTCACCCACGACTGCGTGGCCACGCAAGCCTCCAACTCAATCATCAAGTTTGCGGATGACACAACAGTGGTAGGCTTGATTACCAACAACGACGAGACGGCCTACAGGGAGGAGGTGAGGGCCCTCGGAGTGTGGTGTCAGGAAAATAACATCACACTCAACGTCAACAAAACTAAGGAGATGATTGTGGACTTCAGGAAACAGCAGAGGGAACACCCCCCTATCCACATCGATGGAACAGTAGTGGAGAGAGTAGCAAGTTTTAAGTTCCTCGGCATACACATCACAGACAAACTGAATTGGTCCACTCACACAGACAACATCGTGAAGAAGGCGCAGCAGCGCCTCTTCAACCTCAGGAGGCTGAAGAAATTTGGCTTGTCACCAAAAGCACTCACAAACTTCTACAGATGCACAATCGAGAGCATCCTGGCGGGCTGTATCACCGCCTGGTACGGCAACTGCTCCGCCCTCAACCGTAAGGCTCTCCAGAGGGTAGTGAGGTCTGCACAACGCATCACCGGGGGCAAACTACCTGCCCTCCAGGACACCTACACCACCCGATGTTACAGGAAGGCCATAAAGATCATCAAGGACATCAACCACCCGAGCCACTGCCTGTTCACCCCGCTATCATCCAGAAGGTGAGGTCAGTACAGGTGCATCAAAGCTGGGACCGAAAGACTGAAAAACAGCTGCTATCTCAAGGCCATCAGACTGTTAAACAGCCACCACCAACATTGAGTGGCTGCTGCCAACACACTGACACTGACTCAACTCCAGCCACTTTAATAATGGGAATTGATGGGAAATGATGTAAATATATCACTAGCCACTTTAAACAATGCTACCTTATATAATGTTACTTACCCTACATTATTCATCTCATATGCATACGTATATACTGTACTCTATATCATCGACTGCATCCTTATGTAATACATGTATCACTAGCCACTTTAACTATGCCACTTTGTTTACATACTGATCTCATATGTATATACTGTACTCGATACCATCTACTGTATCTTGCCTATGCTGCTCTGTACCATCACTCATTCATATATCCTTATGTACATATTCTTTATCCCCTTACACTGTGTATAAGACAGTAGTTTAGGAATTGTTAGTTAGATTACTTGTTGGTTATTACTGCATTGTCGGAACTAGAAGCACAAGCATTTCGCTACACTCGCATTAACATCTGCTAACCATGTGTATGTGACAAATAAAATTTGATTTGATTTGATTTTTATTTCTTGTGTGTTTTTCTTCTACATTGTTATTTTTAGTATTACATTGTTATTGATTATGGCATTGTTGGGGTTAGAGCTTGCAAGAAAGGCATTTCCCTGTACTTGTGCATGTGACATTACAACTTCAAACTTAAAATGGAATCTTCACAATTTTGGAAACATATAGGTCTATGCTTTCACACATGTAGCCTACAACATGGACCAGAAAAAGGCCTAAAGAATTCCCAAAGAAAGGTGTGTGCTACACTTCACTGACATGCACATCCACAATATCACCCTCCGTCACACACACGCATCGCGCTCTGTTCTCATCGAAACACATTCCATTTCCATCCTCCTCATTTGTGTCCTCTTTTCTCAACCTCCATGCTCTTCCCATCCCCTAACCTTGTTCTCTCCAACACCTCTTTTATTCTCACTTCCAGTTTCTATTGTTCTCTTCTTTCCCTCATTCCATCTCTTGTCTCTTACTTCTATTGGTGTGTGTTTGCGTTTGTTCATGCATGTGTGTGTGCGTGCGTGTTTGTATATATGCGGCGTGCATGTGTTCGCGTGTGTGGTTGCGTTCGTGCGCGCGTGTGTGTGTGTGTGTGTGTGATTGAGCGAGTGAAAGGGGCTCCCCTTTCTACTTTAGTTTATGGGGGGGCTTTATCCTTTCCAGGTCCCCTGCCGTGAGGAAGAGCCTTCTTTTCATCCATTTTTACATTCCAATGCATCCTATAGACTCTCTAAAACCCTGTTAAATGTGGAGAAAATGGAGAAAATAAAATGAGTGAGTGATAGACGTCTCTGTTCTCCAGCTTTAGCACTCTTTCTTTCTATGGCCTATTTATTTGTGTCTTTTTTCCACTGAAAAGAAACACTATCTCTGTTTTTGAGAATGTGGCATGTCGAGGTGGGGTGAGATCCAAACAGTCGCAGTCAGTTAAGAACTCAGTCAGCTGGAGATTTATAGCGAAACGGATGTATTTATTTTTAACGGGTTACTACATATCAACAATGTAGTTAATAGTCTAAGTAAAGGCCTACATAAGTTATGCTGAATAGACATCAAATTCAGAGCTTCTCTACCGACTCATAGAATATTTATTATATGTGTACATACTGTATTTTGTAAATAAACACAGAATTCATAAATAGCTGACGAGAGACTGGCCTTCATTCATAGTAGTTCTCCAACACTATTTATGGTGCAAGAAATCTTTAAAGTTGTAAATGATCAATATTCCTCGCCAGTCACCAACTTCATTTTACATGTAATTTGATTAAATGAGGCAATATAATATATTCATTCTCCTAAACAAGTGTAACTTGCTGATGTAAAAGCAACTACAGAACCTCATTTTATAGGTTTCAACGTGTTTCTTTCTATAAAGTGACAACATTTCACAGAAGAGGCATTTGGTAACCGGTTACTAGTCCAAGTTCAAACCCCCGAGCTGACAAGGTACAAATCTGTCATTCTGCCCCTGAACAGGCAGTTAACCCACTGTTCCTAGGCCGTCATTGAAAATAACAATTTGTTCTTAACTGACTTGCCTAGTTAAATAAAGGTAAAACAAAAAATAAATAAATACCTAACTGGGTGTTTACGTTTCACAAATGTAAACACGCAAAATCAAATCTGTTTTGTCTCGTAAGAAAATGTGTTGCAAGATTCTTTTTACTTTGAAGTATTTAAGCTTTTCTCAGCAGTGCTGAAGAGACACAGTTCACACAGACACAGAATAAATATGTGCAATAGACCAGGGAGAGCACAGACTGACCCACGCTGATGATAGAACTGCCAGATTGCCACATTAGTAAATATGAAAACTGCACACACCCTCCCACCATTTTTGTTTACTCCGTCAGATGAGAGGCTCAGTCCTGATCAACCAACACAACAGGTCCCCGCTCCCCAGAGAAACCTTGATAACGTTATGAAAACAATGTTTATCCCAGATCTATTACAAAGTGGTATGAAAAATATGATTAAAATAAAAACTTAAATGTAAGTGATCCTGTGTTCCATTAGCTTTGAATCAATATTGTTGCAATGTTGTGAAAGAAGAAGTTTGAATTCAAACCTCTAATTAGTATCGTGGATATATTTGGTCAGACACACTCAGAAATTCTGATTTCTGGAGCTAAAGGCACAAATAGGAGATTATAGGAGCTATTTGGAGATGTTTCAGCTGCTGCTCTTCAGCATTTAAAGGTTAGACAAACTGAACTATGAGCTACAGCTTTCACAAACTGATAAGACATTGTCAAAGTCAAGCAGAATTTTTATTTTTTTTCTTCTTTATCAGCTTCAGAAGTATTTAACCTCTGGGGCTGTTTGTATTAGCATACTACTTTGAGGTGAACCTTTATTGCAAACAGAGGTAGTTAACAGGGCTGTATACCACATGGTACCCTATTCATTACGGACCTTAATCAAAAGAAGGTCACTACATAGGGAATATGGTGCCATTTGGAATGCATTCCAGCTCTGGTTGGTCCCCAGTTTGTATACAGAGCCCAGACCTATCTATACCTGTGGCCCTGTTTACATGTTATCCAAGGAACAGACCTATCTATACCTGTGGCCCTGTTTCGATGTTATCCAGGGCACAGACCTATCTATACCTGTGGCCCTGTTTCCATGTTCTCCAGGGCCCAGACCTATCTATACCTGTGGCCCTGTTTCCATGTTCTCCAGGGCCCAGACCTATCTATACCTGTGGCCCTGTTTCCATGTTATCCAGGGCCCAGACCTATCTATACCTGTGGCCCTGTTGATATGTTATCCAGTTCACAGACCTATCTATACCTGTGGCCCTGTTTCCATGTTATCCAGTTCACAGACCTATCTATACTTGTGAACCTGTTGATATGTTATCCAGTTCACAGACCTATCTATACTTGTGAACCTGTTGATATGTTATCCAGTTCACAGACCTATCTATACCTGTGGCCCTGTTGATATGTTATCCAGTTCACAGACCTATCTATACCTGTGGCCCTGTTGATATGTTATCCAGGGCATAGACCTATCTATACCTGTGGCCCTGTTGATATGTTATCCAGTTCACAGACCTATCTATACCTGTGGCCCTGTTGATATGTTATCCAGTTCACAGACCTATCTATACCTGTGGCCCTGTTGATATGTTATCCAGGGCACAGACCTATCTATACCTGTGGCCCTGTTGATATGTTATCCAGTTCACAGACCTATCTATACTTGTGAACCTGTTGATATGTTATCCAGTTCACAGACCTATCTATACCTGTGGCCCTGTTGATATGTTATCCAGTTCACAGACCTATCTATACCTGTGGCCCTGTTGATATGTTATCCAGGGCATAGACCTATCTATACCTGTGGCCCTGTTGATATGTTATCCAGTTCACAGACCTATCTATACCTGTGGCCCTGTTGATATGTTATCCAGTTCACAGACCTATCTATACCTGTGGCCCTGTTGATATGTTATCCAGTTCACAGACCTATCTATACTTGTGGCCCTGTTGATATGTTATCCAGTTCACAGACCTATCTATACCTGTGGCCCTGTTGATATGTTATCCAGTTCACAGACCTATCTATACCTGTGGCCCTGTTGATATGTTATCCAGTTCACAGACATATCTATACCTGTGGCCCTGTTGATATGTTATCCAGTTCACAGACCTATCTATACCTGTGGCCCTGTTGATATGTTATCCAGTTCACAGACCTATCTATACCTGTGGCCCTGTTTCCATGTTATCCAGGGCACAGACCTATCTATACCTGTGGCCCTGTTGATATGTTATCCAGTTCACAGACCTATCTATACCTGTGGCCCTGTTGATATGTTATCCAGTTCACAGACCTATCTATACCTGTGGCCCTGTTGATATGTTATCCAGTTCACAGACCTATCTATACCTGTGGCCCTGTTGATATGTTATCCAGTTCACAGACCTATCTATACCTGTGGCCCTGTTTCCATGTTCTCCAGGGCCCAGACCTATCTATACCTGTGGCCCTGTTTCCATGTTCTCCAGGGCCCAGACCTATCTATACCTGTGGCCCTGTTTCCATGTTATCCAGGGCCCAGACCTATCTATACCTGTGGCCCTGTTGATATGTTATCCAGTTCACAGACCTATCTATACCTGTGGCCCTGTTTCCATGTTATCCAGTTCACAGACCTATCTATACTTGTGAACCTGTTGATATGTTATCCAGTTCACAGACCTATCTATACTTGTGAACCTGTTGATATGTTATCCAGTTCACAGACCTATCTATACCTGTGGCCCTGTTGATATGTTATCCAGTTCACAGACCTATCTATACCTGTGGCCCTGTTGATATGTTATCCAGGGCATAGACCTATCTATACCTGTGGCCCTGTTGATATGTTATCCAGTTCACAGACCTATCTATACCTGTGGCCCTGTTGATATGTTATCCAGTTCACAGACCTATCTATACCTGTGGCCCTGTTGATATGTTATCCAGGGCACAGACCTATCTATACCTGTGGCCCTGTTGATATGTTATCCAGTTCACAGACCTATCTATACTTGTGAACCTGTTGATATGTTATCCAGTTCACAGACCTATCTATACCTGTGGCCCTGTTGATATGTTATCCAGTTCACAGACCTATCTATACCTGTGGCCCTGTTGATATGTTATCCAGGGCATAGACCTATCTATACCTGTGGCCCTGTTGATATGTTATCCAGTTCACAGACCTATCTATACCTGTGGCCCTGTTGATATGTTATCCAGTTCACAGACCTATCTATACCTGTGGCCCTGTTGATATGTTATCCAGTTCACAGACCTATCTATACTTGTGGCCCTGTTGATATGTTATCCAGTTCACAGACCTATCTATACCTGTGGCCCTGTTGATATGTTATCCAGTTCACAGACCTATCTATACCTGTGGCCCTGTTGATATGTTATCCAGTTCACAGACATATCTATACCTGTGGCCCTGTTGATATGTTATCCAGTTCACAGACCTATCTATACCTGTGGCCCTGTTGATATGTTATCCAGTTCACAGACCTATCTATACCTGTGGCCCTGTTTCCATGTTATCCAGGGCACAGACCTATCTATACCTGTGGCCCTGTTGATATGTTATCCAGGGCACAGACCTATCTATACCTGTGGCCCTGTTGATATGTTATCCAGGGCATAGACCTATCTATACCTGTGGCCCTGTTGATATGTTATCCAGGGCACAGACCTATCTATACTTGTGAACCTGTTGATATGTTATCCAGTTCACAGACCTATCTATACCTGTGGCCCTGTTGATATGTTATCCAGTTCACAGACCTATCTATACCTGTGGCCCTGTTGATATGTTATCCAGTTCACAGACCTATCTATACCTGTGGCCCTGTTGATATGTTATCCAGTTCACAGACCTATCTATACCTGTGGCCCTGTTGATATGTTATCCAGTTCACAGACCTATCTATACCTGTGGCCCTGTTGATATGTTATCCAGGGCATAGACCTATCTATACCTGTGGCCATGTTTCCATGTTATCCAGGGCACAGACCTATCTATACCTGTGGCCCTGTTGATATGTTATCCAGGGCACAGACCTATCTATACCTGTGGCCCTGTTGATATGTTATCCAGTTCACAGACCTATCTATACCTGTGGCCCTGTTGATATGTTATCCAGTTCACAGACCTATCTATACCTGTGGCCCTGTTGATATGTTATCCAGTTCACAGACCTATCTATACCTGTGGCCCTGTTGATATGTTATCCAGTTCACAGACCTATCTATACCTGTGGCCCTGTTTGCATGTTATCCAGTTCCCAGACCTATCTATACCTGTGGCCCTGTTGATATGTTATCCAGGGCACAGACCTATCTATACCTGTGGCCCTGTTGATATGTTATCCAGTTCACAGACCTATCTATACCTGTGGCCCTGTTGATATGTTATCCAGTTCACAGACCTATCTATACCTGTGGCCCTGTTGATATGTTATCCAGTTCACAGACCTATCTATACCTGTGGCCCTGTTTGCATGTTATCCAGTTCCCAGACCTATCTATACCTGTGGCCCTGTTGATATGTTATCCAGTTCACAGACCTATCTATACCTGTGGCCCTGTTGATATGTTATCCAGGGCATAGACCTATCTATACCTGTGGCCCTGTTGATATGTTATCCAGTTCACAGACCTATCTATACCTGTGGCCCTGTTGATATGTTATCCAGTTCACAGACCTATCTATACCTGTGGCCCTGTTGATATGTTATCCAGTTCACAGACCTATCTATACTTGTGGCCCTGTTGATATGTTATCCAGTTCACAGACCTATCTATACCTGTGGCCCTGTTGATATGTTATCCAGTTCACAGACCTATCTATACCTGTGGCCCTGTTGATATGTTATCCAGTTCACAGACATATCTATACCTGTGGCCCTGTTGATATGTTATCCAGTTCACAGACCTATCTATACCTGTGGCCCTGTTGATATGTTATCCAGTTCACAGACCTATCTATACCTGTGGCCCTGTTTCCATGTTATCCAGGGCACAGACCTATCTATACCTGTGGCCCTGTTGATATGTTATCCAGGGCACAGACCTATCTATACCTGTGGCCCTGTTGATATGTTATCCAGGGCATAGACCTATCTATACCTGTGGCCCTGTTGATATGTTATCCAGGGCACAGACCTATCTATACTTGTGAACCTGTTGATATGTTATCCAGTTCACAGACCTATCTATACCTGTGGCCCTGTTGATATGTTATCCAGTTCACAGACCTATCTATACCTGTGGCCCTGTTGATATGTTATCCAGTTCACAGACCTATCTATACCTGTGGCCCTGTTGATATGTTATCCAGTTCACAGACCTATCTATACCTGTGGCCCTGTTGATATGTTATCCAGTTCACAGACCTATCTATACCTGTGGCCCTGTTGATATGTTATCCAGGGCATAGACCTATCTATACCTGTGGCCATGTTTCCATGTTATCCAGGGCACAGACCTATCTATACCTGTGGCCCTGTTGATATGTTATCCAGGGCACAGACCTATCTATACCTGTGGCCCTGTTGATATGTTATCCAGTTCACAGACCTATCTATACCTGTGGCCCTGTTGATATGTTATCCAGTTCACAGACCTATCTATACCTGTGGCCCTGTTGATATGTTATCCAGTTCACAGACCTATCTATACCTGTGGCCCTGTTGATATGTTATCCAGTTCACAGACCTATCTATACCTGTGGCCCTGTTTGCATGTTATCCAGTTCCCAGACCTATCTATACCTGTGGCCCTGTTGATATGTTATCCAGTTCGCAGACCTATCTATACCTGTGGCCCTGTTGATATGTTATCCAGTTCACAGACCTATCTATACCTGTGGCCCTGTTGATATGTCATCCAGTTCGCAGACCTATCTATACCTGTGGCCCTGTTTGCATGTTATCCAGTTCCCAGACCTATCTATACCTGTGGCCCTGTTGATATGTTATCCAGTTCGCAGACCTATCTATACCTGTGGCCCTGTTTGCATGTTATCCAGTTCCCAGACCTATCTATACCTGTGGCCCTGTTGATATGTTATCCAGTTCGCAGACCTATCTATACCTGTGGCCCTGTTTGCATGTTATCCAGTTCCCAGACCTATCTTGCACCTGTGGTCCTGTTGGCATGTTATCCAGTGACAAAACCTATCTGCATCTGTGGCCCTGTTGGCATGTTATCCAGGGCCCAGACCTACAGTGTCTGCACCTGTGGCCCTGTTGATATGTTAATCAGGGCCCAGACCTATCTGCATCTATGGCCCTGTTGGCATGTTATCCAGTTCCGAGACCTATCTGCATCTGTGGCCCTGTTGGCATGTTATCCAGAGCCCAGACCAACTACACACCTGTGGCCCTGTTGGCATGTTATCCAAAGCCGAGACACCTACAGTATCTCCACCTGTGGCCCTGGTGGCATGTTATCCAGGGCCCAGACCTATCTGCATCTGTGGCCCTGTTGGCATGTTATCCAGAGCCCAGACCTATCTTCACACCTGTGGCCCTGTTGGCATGTTATCAAAAGCCGAGACACCTACAGTATCTCCACCTGTGGCCCAGTTGGCATGTTATTCAGGACACAGACATATCTCCACCTGTGGTCCTGTTGGTATGTTATCCAGGATCAAAGAGCTACTACAGGGAGAACAGCGACACACACCGGGCACACACTGGGTACACACTGGGTACACACTTTGGAGTGCAGAAAATGTGGAGCAGGTTGTTAAGGATAGAAGGGTTTGGTATAAGAATGGTTCAAGGTCGAGCAGGTTTGTGAATATGTTCATATGCATGTGGAATGCAGTGGGCCATAGGGTCAGTGTTAAAGTTTATTATTCTAACCCTATGAGTTGATCTGAAATCTAACTGTAGTCCAAAGTACACCAAATGTTACCATATGCCATGAATCTTCAAATACACCTCAAGAAATGCTGAGTTTGGACTGAGAGCGATTTTACCTCTGTGTCATGACTTCCGTCGGGTCGCGTTTGGCGGTCAACGTCACCGGTCTTCTAGCCATCGCCGATCCACCTTTCATTTTCCAATTGTTTTGTCTTGTTTTCCCACTCACCTGGTTTATTTTACCCATATTTTGTTGTTCTGGGAACAGCTTGTTTTTGCATTATCAAAGTGCTCCAGTTGTTACCCATTTCTGCTCTCCTGCCCCTGACTTCCCTGCAGCCAGTTATGCACCGCTTACAATCTGATAATCCCAATTTAGTTACATAGCAGGTGTGCATCTACCATACTATATTTGATAATCATGAATGATATGGCCCCCACTAAAATAAATACAATTGATATAATAAAATTGTAGTGGTAGTATACAATCGAAGTGGTATTATTAAATACAATACAATCGAAATGGTATTATTCAGTCTCCATATTTATTATTTGTCGTAATACCACTAAGATCTCCAGCCTTATACCTCCACTCTATTGCCTCAACCAACACGGAAAGCCCTGCATTCTGCAATTATAATCCACTCTGTTGCCTCAACCAACCAGGAAAGCCCTGCATTCAGGAATTAGTCCACCACTCTGTTGCCTCAACCAACCAGGAAAGCCCTGCATTCAGGAATTAGTCCACCACTCTGTTGCCTCATCCAACCAGGAAAGCCCTGCAGTCTGGAATTATACCACCACTCTGCTGCCTCAACCAACCAGAAAAGCCCTGCATTCAGGAATTAGTCCACCACTTTGTTGCCTCATCCAACCAGGAAAGCCCTGCAGTCTGGAATTATACCTCCACTCTGCTGCCTCAACCAACCAGGGAAACCCTGCATTCTGGAATTATACCTCCACTCTGCTGCCTCATTCAACCAGGAAAGCCCTGCAGTCTGGAATTATACCTCCACTCTGCTGCCTCATCCAACCAGGAAAGCCCTGCAGTCTGGAATTAAACCTCCACTCTGCTGCCTCAACCAACCAGGGACACTCTGCATTCAGGAATTATACCTCAACTCTGCTGCCTCATCCAACCAGGAAAGCCCTGCAGTCTGGAATTATACCTCCACTCTGCTGCCTCATCCAACCAGTGAAACCCTGCATTCAGGAATTAGTCCACCACTCTGTTGACTCGTCCAACCAGGAAAGCCCTGCAGTCTGGAATTATACCTCCACTCTGCTGCCTCAACCAACCAGTGAAACCCTGCATTCAGGAATTAGTCCACCACTCTGTTGCCTCATCCAACCAGGAAAGCCCTGCAGTCTGGAATTATACCTCCACTCTGCTGCCTTAACAACCAGGGAAACCCTGCATTCTGGAATTCCGGTGGGGGGAAAGAAGGGGAAAAATTTGCCGGCTGACGACGAAAGAAGGGAGTGGTCTAACAAACCGCACACAAAGGCCTGCTGTGTTCACATGAAGGAAACATCTTCATAATGTGAATCAGAAGTGACAATTCTCTTCCCCTTCCATCAGAGTGGTAAACATTGATGTAGCGGTAGCACAATGCCTTGAGCCCAGAATAAATACATCATCAAGACCCCCATTCACAATGGCCCTTCCCAAAGCAGTCTGAAGAGCTAATGGGCCTGAATGGAATTCCTACATTTCCATATTTCCACATTTCCCTCCACCATGCGATGGTCAATATACCATCCAACCATTTTACCCCCTCCCTTGGTGCCCTAAACACCTCCCTCCTACTGCACAAAAACCATACGATTTGTTGCATGTTAATTCTAAACGATTACCTCTCGCAACTAAACCTGGCTCTTTCGATGTGAACCAAATGAGAGGAAAAATGGTGTCTGGGAGTGTTGGAGCGCGGGCCCCTAGGTTTCCTCTGTGTCCTGTTAAATCTTGACTAAATTAAAGCCTATCCCAGGAGCTCTTTGTGTTGCTAATACACATTAGGTCTGGCTGGCTGCCTGCTTTGACCACCACAGAGGTAACTCCGCTACAAAGCTGCAGATGTGGACCTCGCTGGCACTCCTAACCCAGCCTAAATCAAGAAATGTGCTTAGCAACAGGACCTCGTCCAGTTACACACACACACACACACACACACACACACACACACACACACACACACACACACACACACACACACACACACACACACACACACACACACACACACACACACACACCCTGTAACATCTGATTTTCTTCTCACACTTGTTTCTGGGAAGGAGGGCACACACCCACACATGGATATGACTGTGTTAGGAGATTTTCAGAAACAGTAAATAATGGATCATGCACGCTCTGCCCTCCTCAGTCAAGAAAACACTTGAAAGATTTCTGAAAGACAATAAAGAGACGAGAAAGAAAGAGAGGTAGAGAGGAAGAGAGAGAGATGGAGAGGAAGAGAGGAAGAGAGAAAGAGAGAAAGAGAGAAAGAGAGAAAGAGAGGAAGAGAGGAAGAGAGGAAGAGAGGAAGAGAGAAAGAGATGAAGAGATGAAGAGATGAAGAGAGGAAGAGAGGAAGAGAGGAAGAGAGGAAGAGATGAAGAGATGAAGAGATGAAGAGAGGAAGAGAGGAAGAGAGAAGGAAAGAGAGGAAGAGAGGAAGAGATAAAGAGATAAAGAGATGAAGAGAGAAAGAGAGAAAGAGAGAAAGAGAGAAAGAGAGGAAGAGAGGAAGAGAGGAAGAGAGGAAGATAGGAAGATAGGCAGAGATAAAGCGATAAAGAGATGAAGAGATGAAGAGAGGAAGAGAGGAAGAGAGGAAGAGAGGAATAGAGAGAGATGGAGAGAAAGAGAGGAAGAGAGGAAGAGAGAAAGAGAGAAAGAGAGAAAAAGAGAAAAAGAGAAAACGAGAAAGAGAGGAAGAGAGGAAGAGAGAAAGAGAGAAAGAGAGAAAGAGAGAAAGAGAGGAAGAGAGGAAGAGAGGAAGAGATAAAGAGATAAAGAGAGGAAGAGAGGAAGAGAGGAAGAGAGGAAGAGATAAAGAGATAAAGAGATAAAGAGAGGAAGAGATAAAGAGAGGAAGAGAGAAAGAGAGAAAGAGAGAAAGAGAGGAAGAGAGAAAGAGAGGAAGAGAGGAAGAGAGGAAGAGAGGAAGAGAGGAAGAGATAAAGAGAGGAATAGATAAAGAGAGGAAGAGAGGAAGAGAGGAAGAGATGAAGAGAGGAAGAGAGGAAGAGAGAAAGAGAGAAAGAGAGGAAGAGAGGAAGAGAGGAAGAGAGGAAGAGAAAAAGAGAGAGAGGAAGAGAGGAAGAGAGGAAGTGAGAAAGAGAGGAAGAGAGGAAGAGAGGAAGAGATAAAGAGAGGAAGAGAGGAAGAGATGAAGAGAGAAAGAGAGGAAGAGAGGAAGAGAGGAAGAGAGAAAGAAAGAGAGGAAGAGAGGAAGAGAGAAAGCGAGTAAAAGATAAAGCGATAAAGAGATGAATAGATGAAGAGAGGAAGAGAGGAAGAGAGGAAGAGAGGAAGAGAGGAAGAGAGAAAGAGAGAAAGAGAGAAAGAGAGAAAGAGAGGAAGAGAGGAAGAGAGGAATAGATAAAGAGAGGAATAGATAAAGAGAGGAAGAGAGGAAGAGAGGAAGAGAGAAAGAGAGGAATAGATAAAGAGAGGAAGAGATAAAGAGAGGAAGAGAGGAAGAGAGGAAGAGAGAAAGAGAGAAAGAGAGAAAGAGAGAAAGAGAGGAAGAGAGGAAGAGAGAAAGAGAGGAATAGAGAAAGAGAGAAAGAGAGAAAGAGAGAAAGAGAGAAAGAGATAAAGAGAGGAAGAGAGGAAGAGAGGAAGAGAGAAAGGGAGAAAGGGAGAAAGAGAGAAAGAGAAAAAGAGATAAAGAGAGGAAGAGAGGAAGAGAGAAAGAGAGAAAGAGAGGAATAGAGAAAGAGAGAAAGAGAGAAAGAGAGAAAGAGATACAGAGATACAGAGATAAAGAGAGGAAGAGAGGAAGAGAGGAAGAGAGGAAGAGAGAAAGGGAGAAAGAGAAAAAGAGATAAAGAGAGGAAGAGAGGAAGAGAGGAAGAGAGAAAGAGAGGAATAGAGAAAGAGAGAAAGAGAGAAAGAGAGAAAGAGATACAGAGATGAAGAGAGGAAGAGAGGAAGAGAGGAAGAGAGAAAGAGAGAAAGAGAGAAAGAGAGAAAGAGAGAAAGAGATACAGAGATACAGAGATACAGAGATACAGAGATACAGAGATAAAGAGAGGAAGAGAGGAAGAGAGGAAGAGAGGAAGAGAGGAAGAGAGAAAGGGAGAAAGAGAAAAAGAGATAAAGAGAGGAAGAGAGGAAGAGAGGAAGAGAGAAAGAGAGGAAGAGAGGAAGAGAGAAAGATAGAAAGAGAGAAAGAGATACAGAGATACAGAGATAAAGAGAGGAAGAGAGGAAGAGAGGAAGAGAGGAAGAGAGAAAGGGAGAAAGAGAAAAAGAGAGGAAGAGATAAAGAGAGAAAGAGATACAGAGATGAAGAGAGGAAGAGAGGAAGAGAGAAAGAGAGAAAGAGAGAAAGAGAGGAATAGATAAAGAGAGGAAGAGATGAAGAGAGGAAGAGAGGAAGAGAGGAAGAGAGAAAGAGAGAAAGAGAGAAAGAGAGAAAGAGATAAAGAGAGGAAGAGATAAAGAGATGAAGAGAGGAAGAGAGGAAGAGAGGAAGAGATAAAGAGATAAAGAGATAAAGAGAGGAAGAGAGGAAGAGAGGAAGAGAGGAAGAGAGGAAGAGATAAAGAGATAAAGAGAGGAAGAGAGGAAGAGAGGAAGAGTGGAAGAGAGAAAGAGATGAAGAGAGAAAGAGAGGAAGAGAGGAAGAGAGAAAGAGAGAAAGAGATAAAGAGAGGAAGAGAGGAAGAGAGGAAGAGAGAAAGAGAGTAAGAGGCCTTTGCCAACACAACACATTCAGGCTTTTTAAACCATGAGGGAAATGAATCCCACTTTGCCCGTGAAAGATCACTATTATTTAAAAAGCACTCTAAAACTCTGAAGGCTGTAGACAAGAGCTCTGATGCTGTTTCACCTCCCAGGATTAAGAGCAGATTGGAGCTTCAAACCTAGAATATGAGTTTACGACGCTACACTGATGAGGCTCATTAAAAATAGAACCATGTACTTTCTTTGTCAACAATAGTGAAATAAATGGAATTACTACAGTAAGTAAATGCTTGTGCAGGTTGCTCTGGGGAATAGTGGATTAACAATCAAGCTTCAGCAACGTGTTCATGTGGTTAGAAAACACCAGTGATGAGTGGTGAACTGATGAAAAAAATAAAGGATAAACAGTATGCAACCTGGGGAGTTAATGAGAAATATGAATATCTTATCCTGCCAACTACACCAAATGCAACCTCCATTTCTTTCCTTGTTGGGTATCAGGGAAGGACTACAGTTGGGAGAAGCTGACTTCTCATAAACATCAACAGACAAGTGAACCAACAAACTCATCAAAACTTAATTTCTCTAAAAAACATCTTCATCTATGTTTACAACCAAGGCACCATACAAATGTATTTTATGAAAAATATTACGTAAAATATTCCAATCTGATAATATAAACACATCTACAGAATCTAAAGTATGCTGTCCATAGCCAGATGTTCTTCAGGAAACAACATTCGAAACCCAGAGGTGTGTGTGTGTGTGTGTGTGTCGTTGTGGGGGGTGTGGGTGTGGGTGCATGTGTGTGTGGGGGGGGGGGGTGTGTGTGTGTGTGGGGGGGGGGGGTGGGCTGTGTGTGTGTGTGTGTGGGGGGGGGGGGGTGTGTGTGTGTGTGTGTGTGTGTGTGTGTGCCAGTCCAGTCAGATTCTCTGGTGTTTCCTGTATGGGCTAGCTCAGGCCCAGTAGAAGTCACCGTGTCATTCTATAACACACAGCTCCCTGTAAGCTCTAACACATACTTCTCTCCTAACTGGTCTTGTTTAATTAACTTGATAAACTTAGAGACAAGTCAATGAAACATAAAATACCCACAACAATAACTTTGCATGACAAAGAAGGAATGGGAGCTGCTGAACGTGCCAATGTAATGTTCTGAGCCTGTTGGATGGTGATGGTCTCGTGAATTCAATACATTCAGAACGGTGGAACTGCCATGGTGTTCAAAGTATTTGTAGTCTTGATCTGGCTCTCTATTCCATGCAGCCACTAACTCTTCTCATGTTGGTCATTGAGGGTTCCTGTTGTCATGTTGGTCATTGAGGGTTCCTGTTCTCATGTTGGTCATTGAGGGTTCCTGTTGTCATGTTGGTCATTGAGGGTTCCTGTTGTCATGTTGGTCATTGAGGGTTCCTGTTCTCATGTTGGTCATTGAGGGTTCCTGTTGTCATGTTGGTCATTGAGGGTTCCTGTTGTCATGTTGGTCATTGAGGGTTCCTGTTCTCATGTTGGTCATTGAGGGTTCCTGTTCTCATGTTGGTCATTGAGGGTTCCTGTTCTCATGTTGGTCATTGAGGGTTCCTGTTCTCATGTTGGTCA